>NC_134018.1:20243334-20390834 GCF_040712315.1 Castanea sativa | reverse complement strand
ATGATAACAGGAAACAAAAAAAATAAAGGGATAGAAAACTGATTTTAGAACCTGTGCTCTGATACCAAATGATGTGAACCTCAATCGACACGCTTTGAGACCCAACAAAAATATTGGAATACTTGCCCAAGAAAGCTAAAATTCAGATTTTTGATAGAAACCCTGACCCAACATTTATAAGAGAAACGCGAACCAAAGGTATAAGTTGACCTTGACCCAATGATTATAAAGAATCACGAACCAAAGGTATAAAGTTTGAACGCACAAGGAAGAATCCTTGATAAGTTCACAGTTCTTGAAGAACCAAAAGAGAGCAAAGCCTCACCTTTTCTGATTTCTATTCAATAATATTCTGAAAAACGTTTACAAACTTCAAAGCCTATTTAAGGGCTCCATAAAACTTGACAGACAAGAAAATATATTCTAAAATAACTCCTAATTAATACCTTACCATACCAGGAATCAAATTTGACCTAAAAAGCATTAAATGCACTTAAAAACAAGGAAAATACCTAAAAAACGTACTAAATAATAAAACCCTAAATAAAAGTTGATTTGGTCTGAAATTAACAGATCCAAAATAGGAAAAAATCTGCCTTAACTGATATAGAGCTGGAAAGTCAATCAGCCATTAATTCACGCCATAAATCACTCCCAATTAAGCCAGATCAGCCCTAAATAGCTTGAATTAAATTTATTACGCTTTCATCTTCCTTTGGGCCAAGCTTGGAATGTCCTGCGTTAGAATCAACCCAAATCTCTTGAATCAGCCCATTAAGTGCTTCTTTGATCTTCTTGGATCTTGCTCTTGTAATAGGCCCAACTGGAACATGCAATGGATCCTTGAATGCTTGTTGATTCTCATCAATATTTAAGGTTATAACAATGTTTATATATAACATAACATAAGTCTACTCATAATGCCTCTAACATATATGATCAAACTTTTTACAAAAAATTATATATAACAACTAGGGGTGGCAATTGGACGGGTTGAGTGGATTTTGAATCATGTTATAAACTTATAATTAAATAAGTTGGGTATATAATTATTCATTTACCATTTATTACTCATCAGAAAATAAATAAATATCCATTATCCAAAAAAAGAAGAAAAAAACCCTAGTGAGATCAAACTCAAATTAAGACACAGAAAGAAGACGAGAGGCACAACATGAAAGACTTGAATCGGATGAGTTCAATTTACACAAATACCAGCAAAATTGTAGTCAACTATATAATCAGCTTCATGGAGGCTCAGGAAGCCCAACATTAGCTTAAGATCTTGAGCTCATTTAGATAAAATATTAGTGAATAACTAATAAAATAATCTGTTTGTGAGTGGTTTGCCACAAAGTAGTACTTTTTAATTTGTCCTTAAGGATCATTCAAAATTAGAACAAACTTAATAACAGTACTGTTGCATATGAAGATGATGTTGTTTTGTTGATTTGCAAAATCAAAACGTATGACTTCCTTCTCGACATGTTGTCAACATATATTAGGAACTATTGAAAAGGGCTGATTGTTTGATTTCGCAAATCAACTTATGACAATAAATAACAAACTGATCTTGTCGCCATTTCACAAATTGTACGTATTTTATTCTTTTGTAATTGTCTAAAACATCATTATACACGTTTTATTTTCCCTTTCTCTTTTCAATAGGCAGAGGCCATATAATTTCAACTGCGCTGAAGGAAGCAAGACGTGTAAATACGTGATAGATGTCGAGAATTTATACTAATTTGTGCAAAAATTTCATGTTTATTTTAATATAAGAACTTTAAAATAAAAAAATTTACATACTTATTTTTTAAAACACCGCATGTCAGATTATTTAAAATGTGATATTTTTTCTACAGAAAAAGTTAACAAATGTCCTAAGGACATTTTTTAATGAACAATTTTAAGAAAGTTTTTATGAAAAAAAGATAAAAATAATTAATATTTTGACAACTCTTTCAATTTCTCATAAAAGCGATACAATTTTTTTTTAAAATAATTTATTAACAATTATCCTAAGAGTATTTGTTAACATGATCATTTTTCTATTATACAAGCACATATGTCAGTGCCTCTATCAAATTTTTATATTATTGTCAAGAGCCTTGTACTTAATTAATACATTTTGGTATTTATAATGGAAGCATTTACAATTTAATCTCCTCATTGGCCAACTATTGACTTATACAAAAAGTTTAACAACAATAATAATTATATTATTATTATATAAAAGTTTTTAATTGGATTTTAGCCGGCTTAAGTAGGCTGGCCGGCCAGCATTATCCCTGTAGCTTCTTCACGCAAACATTCTTCTATAAATATAACCTGAATATTAATGTCCTCATTGCCTCTAAACCATTCTTCACGCAAACTATTACCAATATATATTTCATAACTTAGAGATCAAAGGCACAGAAAGAAGATGAGGCAAGCCGGAATATATTCAGGAATGTTCTCTGGCGGGAGAACTGGGCCTCACTTGTTGCCCTTGGCAAGGATAAAGAAGGTCATGAAGAAATCTGGGGACAATGTAAACATGATATCTGGAGAGGGCCCAATTTTTTTTTTTTTTTCCAAGGCTTGTGAGCTGTTCATAGAGGATTTGACACGAAGGTCTTGGATGGTGACCATGAAAGGGAAGAGAAGGACGCTTCACAACTCAGCCGTTATGGCCCCTGATATCTTTTACTTTCTTGTCAGTTTGGTGTCCGATTCTACAAACCCTTTGGACTTGACCACGGTGAAAAGGGAAACATTGGAGCCTTAGGGCCTCGCCCTACCTTTCTCTTTCACTTGAATGTAACAAAGCATATCTAAATATAGTAATATACACTACAACTTTGAGAAAAAGACATGTTTTATTGGCAGCATGTAATGCGCATGACATTTGTATTTCAATTTCTTGAAATGAACCAGGATAAAATCTTTTTTTTTTTTTTAATTATTTATTGGGTCAGACAATGGTATATCTATCCTTTTTATATATATATATTTTTTAATTATTTATTTTTATCTATTGGAATTGTATATCTATCTTTTGTAGACTTTGAAATTTGAATCATTCTGTGACACATGGAATGTGTTTTTAGACCAAGAAGCGATGTGTGCAATCACACGGAACAACATGGTTAAGATTGAGATGGTGTGGGGTGTGTGCAACACCGGTGCGAAGTGGACCCAAATGCAAATCTAATTGAGGAGTTTAGGTATTGATAAGATCCTTATGGATCATTGGGAAATTATGCAAGAATGGTTTTAGAGCATGATTGGTGTGTTGCTTGGGTAGAGAAAAATACACAAAGATTCTTAAAAATGAGCCTTAACATATATAGCGATGAAGTTAGATACCACATTAAAATAGAAGAAGAAAGTATACTTACGTAAAAAGAGAAAGTGAAATGGTTTGACTTGATAGTTTACGTTCACATCAAAAAGTCTATAATAACTACTGAAGTACATCTTTATTATGCCATAATGTGTGTTACAATCAACCATATATAGAGTTTATAAAAATATGTTATGATAACTCAAAAATCACAGTTACTTATGATATTTTTGGTCTGTTTGAGGTCCGCTTATTTTGCTAAAACTGAAAACCTTTTGCTAAAAGTATTGTATATAAAGGTAAAAGTTAGTTGAAATTGTACAGTAGAATCCATAAATAGTACAAAAAAGTGCAGTGAGATCTATGAATAGTTGCAAAAATAAGCTGAATAATAAAATAAACTAGTAAAATTAAGTCATGCCAAACACACAGTTAATAAAATTTTGGCTGCTGAATGCTGCATGAAAATCTCATAAAAAAGAACGGAAGGCAATTGGATTATTACTTATTAGAACAACTAAACAAGGGCTGTTATGATACGAATTTAGCTTAAGATCATTGCACAACCAGTTTTCTCTAGAATAGTAGAATGACGCAGCAACTTGGGTAAAATTAACTTCACCTATTATGGTCCATTAGAACAAGGATGTTAAATCCAAGCCCAATTGTCCGGTGCACAGAGTCAGCCAAGGAGCCAACAGTTAACAGCTGACCTTGCCCGAACCTAAAATAGATTCAGTTTATTTCCAAGCCCAATTTGCACTTGCACAGAGATTACACCTGGCCTAACCTAACCTAATCAAATCACATTTTGTTTCTTAAATACTGGCTCAGTTCTCACATGGACTAACCCAATTAAATAACAATTTTAGTTATATGCTGGCTCAGTTCTCATATCAAATAACCCAATGGTGTCGGCTTTGGGCTTCCTTAACAGAGTTATAAGGGCCTGGGTTCATCTGTCCCCACTCCTTAACCCAACCCGAATAAATAAGTTGCATCACAATAGAAAAAGAACCAAAACAATGATGATTAAATGAACATGGAAGTATCTTGTTCAAATTAAAAACAAAAAACTTTGAATGATACCAATTTTTTAATACTTAAATAAAATAAAGATTAAAGTACATTTTTACCCTTAAAATTTTTTATTGTTTTTCATTTTGGCCATTTTGTCTTAAAATTTTCAATTTGACCATTCATATATATATATATATATATATATATATATATATATATATATATATATATATATATATATATGTGTGTGTGTGTATGTATGTATGTATGTATATATTTTATACAAGATAAAATTTCTACTTTAACCTAATTTAAGTGTATATACGTGTGAAACTCTCTCCTAAAGACTTGAACTCCGATCCTTGTCCCAATACTCCACAAACAGTTATACTTGTGGAGTGACCACCGCACCAAGAGTGCGCGGTGATAACCATTCATATTTGATTATGTTTTCATACTAGTTATGCTATCCATTATTGTTAATAATCATAATAGTTCCATATACCAACATAATAATGATAAATGACTTTTAGTGGTTACCTTTTTTACTATTCTAAATTGTGTATACAAGAACCCAATATAGGACACACGCACTCACATTTAATTATGCCTGAATCAAGGATAAAAAATAATATACTTTGAGTCAAGGCATAATAAAGGCCATAAGTAAGGTACGTACATAATAATACATTGAGGTCAAATATATTAAATCATATAACACATGTGAATATACTAACATTATTCCTCAAACTCAAGGTTGAAAAGGGAATATGCTTTGAATTGTTATCTTGTGTAGGAAACCATGTCCATGAATAAATGAAATGGATGTAGAATGAATTGTGCACAATGTGGAAATACTGGCGATTATAGCAAAAAACAGTGATAAGCAATCGAAAAACAACTACACCAGTGACCAAAGTGTTGCTACTATGGCCAGAGGATGGCCAGACTAGTGGTTTAAGGCATATCGGCAGAGGACGATGTTTGTGGTGAACCACATGAATGATTTGGATGATTTCACATAGATTGAACCTAGAAAGAATGAGTGATGCATCAATTAGTGTGACTTGGGGGCGCCTCGAATGGAAAAGCATAAATTAAAATCAGAATCTATGCAAAGATACAGTCAATAGATGTGTCCTTCCTAAAGTGAAGTAATTGTTAAATAACATTATTAGTAACGCAATGTGTTATACCAAGTTGTATATGCTATAGTGGATGCGGAAGGGGAAGCATAGAAGGGAACATCGAGAACACGAGAGTTATGTGGTTTAGCCTTGTTGGCCTACATCCACGGAGGAATCTCTTAAGGGCTACATCTTTATTGTATAAGAGTGTAGTACAATAACCTATGTTACAATGAACCCTATCATCTATATATATGGGCGAATAAACCCTAGACTACTAGTACAAGTAGAAGTGGGTTTGGGCCTATTATATTGGGCTAATATGTCTAATATATCTCTAACACTGAATCGTTCACGCACCACCACGCGCTGACGCCGTTTAGGCCAACTTCTCCATGCGCCGCTGCGGATTTCTCAGGTTCAAATCCTTCTATGGTTACACGTGCTGCCCTAATGGCCTTGTAGCCATTGATCTGCAAACATGTGAAATCTGGACATCACCAGGTGTTACACGCGCCCCCAAGCTTCTGGCTCCTCCTCCACGTGCCGGTGAACGCCGTCACTCGCCACCATGCGTCGAAGAACCCCTGCTGACGTCACCGGATGACGTCATCGTTACACGTCAGCAGCCACGCAAGTATGTCCACGTCAGCCCTAGCTACGTCATCAGCCATGCAGCTCACCACGTCAGTAGTGTCGCCTCGTCAGTACCACGTCACCTAGCTGATCGTTGACTCGGACCGACTCAATCCGGAGCACTCGGATTTGACCCGTGAGCACTGATCGTTGACTTTGACCTTTTGGGTTTGACTTTTGGTCATTTGGTCAACACAAAAGTCAAACCCAAAAGGTCAAAGTCAACGGTCAGTGCTCACAGGTCAAATCTGGGTGCTCTGGGTCGGGTCGGTCCGAGTCAACGGTCAACTAGGTAAAGTGTTGCTAACGAGGCGACACTGCTGATGTGGCGAGCTGCGTGGCTGATGATGTAGCTAGGGCTGACGTGGACGTACTTGCGTGGCTGCTGATGTGTAACGATGACGTCATCCGGTGACATCAGCAGGGGTTCTTCGGCGCGTGGTGGCGAGTGACGGCGTTCACCGGCGCGTGCTTCTATTACTAGCACGTGGGGCTAACGGCGAGAATCCAGGAGGCGCGTGAGAGCGCGTGTTGGCTTGGATGAGGCTCGATTGTTTTGTGCTTCATAGATCGGCGAACGACAAGGCCGATAGGTCAGCGCGTGTGGCCGATGGATGAGGTGCACATGAGGAATCGTGGCGGCGCGTGGGAGAATGAGTCGGAGACTCTGCCGAAGCGTGGTGGCGCGTGCGACTTCCTATGGTTGTCGGACTTCTGGGTTTTTCTCACAAGAGGCCGAGGTGAACGTTTGTATGGTTGGTTTTGTCAGACGAAGGCTTGATGTGCACAGATCTGATAGGGAGAGGCACAGATTGCTTAGGCTTGAGGATTTGGATACAGCAGTGAGCCATGGCGGCTGCAAGATGCTGTGGAGTCTAGATTTAGCAGACAAGCATGTGTGACTTCTGATGATGGTGTGCACGTGAGAATCTTCTTTGCATGCTATAGATGTTTGTTTGATGCCAAGAACGAAATTTGGCTCTGATACCATGTTAAATAACATTATTAGCAACGCAATGTGTTATAACATATTGTATATGCTAGAGTGGATACAGAAGGGGAAGCATAGAAGGGAACACCAAGAACACGAGGGTTACATGGTTCAGACTTGTTGGCCTACATCTACGGAGAAATCCCTTAAGGGCTACATCTTTATTGTATAAGAGTGTAGTACAATAACCTGTGTTACAATGAACCCTAACATGTGCATATATAGACGACTAAACTCTTGACTACTAGTACAAGTAGGAGTGGGCTTGAGCCTATTACATTGGATTAATATGTCTAATATATCTCTAACAGTAATTATGAAAGATTTCGAGATGGCGGCCAACAATGACTAGTTGAAATGATGATCACTAGAGACTAAACTGAGGGATGGTTGGTGATGGATTACTTGAATTCTCTTAAAAACTATATAAAAGTGACTTTGATATCATGTTAAAATACAAGGAAAAAAATAAGAGAATTTTGTGGTTCAACATAATAGCCTATGTCCAAAAGGCAAAGCTCTCATTGGTTACATTTTTACTATTTTTAACACCGTATTATAAAGACTCATTATAGGGTAATATTCTAATTGACAAACTAATTATACCCAAACAAAAACAAATTGCATATTTGTTATGGCATACATTTCGTACACTAAAATATAGGGAATCCCTAACAAATACCTATATGTTCCTCAAACATTAGTATTAACATTTAGCACAACATATAATACTTGGGTATTTAAGCTGAGAAGCCACCTAAAGTAACATTTTCACTAACGTCTTTGGAGACCATAAACTCATTCTCAAGCCCAAAAGTTGGTAGTCTAGCCTTCTTCTCCTTCTCCATCCTCCTTGATTCAGACACCATATCTGTTTTTTTTGGAGCTCCAGCAACTGCCTTTCTTTCACTTCTCCGCCTTATAACATACTCTTCGGGAATAAATACATCCATTTATTTTTATTCCCCAATTTGGTGAGAGGGAAAAATAGAAAAGAAAAATTGCCCAACGGTTTGCAAGCTTTGGTGAGTGCAGTAGAGTAGTCCACAGCGAGGGTGGGAAACATGTATAAACCAGCGCCCACATTTTCATGAAACCATGCAGCAGTTTCTAGTGGGTCCAATGGGTTTTGGAAAATTGTTTGGTCCTCCTTTTGTAACGCTTGGAGTATGAGCACGTGTCAACTGAAGAGGCAATTATGTGAAGAGGCAATTATGTTTCCCTTCATACATGTGTGAAGTAGAACATAGTGTAGCAAAATAATTTTTAAATATTGAATAATATTGTGAGACCAATTTTTAATAAAAAAAAATTGTTGAAAAGTGTGTGAATAGTACATAAACGGTACGTGAACAATGCATAAACAGTGCGTGAATAGTAACTCTTGTTCCCTAAATACGCGTGCAGAGGGGGAAAAAAAAAAAACTGAAACGCGTCCTCCCAAAACGTAAACGCTATAATTCCTATCCAAACAATCACTTACTGGACTCCATGTCATTTCATCACTTTTTTTTTGCTATTGCATATACTAGTATATAAAATAAATAATTTCTTTCACATTATTATATTAAAAAATTACTAATTATTAATTAAAAATTCAATCTTTGGTCCTTCAAGTTTAATTCTTAGCAAACTTTTTATTTATTTGACGAGAGTCAACAAGTATTAAATAATCCATTGCATGTTCCAGTTGGGCTATTACTAGAGCAAAATCCAAGAAGATCAAGAAGCACTTAATGGGCTTATTCAAGAAATTTAGGCTGATTTTAACACAGGACATTCCAAGCTTAGCCCAAAGGAAGATAAATGTGTAATAAATTTAATCCAAGCTATTGATAGGGCTGATCTAGCTTAATGGGACGTGATTTATGGTGTGGATTAATGATTGATTGACTTTTTAGCTTTATACCAATTAATAGTTATTTTTCCTATTCTGGAGTTGCTAATTTCAGACCAAATCCACCTTAATTTTAGGCTTCTATTATTTAGTACGTTATTTAGCTATTTCCTATTTTGGAGCTGCTAATTTCAGACCAAATCAATTGTAATTTAGACTTCTATTATTTAGTACGTTTTTATATTTTCCTATTTTCAGTCATGTCCTATAAATAGCATGCACTCATTGTAATGGAGGATTATTTGAATAAAAATCAGAAAAAAAAAAAAAAACCGTGAGGTTTTGCTTCTTTTTTTGATTCTTCAAGAATTATGAACTTATCAGGGATTCTTTCTTGTGGCATTCAAATTTTATACATTCCGTTTGTAATTCACTTATAATAATTGGGTCGAGGTTTGTTACTTATACATTTGGTTCACATTTCATTTATAAACGTTGGGTTGGGGTTTCTATCAAAATATGAATTTTAGCTTTCTTGGGCAAGTATTCCAATATTATTTATTGGGTCTCAAAGCGTGTTGATTAAGGTTCATATCAGCATTGTTGAAAGCATTTGAGACTTAGCAACATTACCTTTGGCCAAAAGAATTTGTCATACATATTGATCACAAGTCCTTGAAGCACTTGAAAGGACAAGGTAAGTTGAATAGAAGACATGCCAAGTGGATGGAATTCATTGAGACATTCCCTTATGTAATCAAATACAAACAAGGTAAGGAAAATATTGTGGCTGATGTAAGAAGGTATACTCTTGTCTCTACTTAAAATGCAAAGTTATTGGGATTTGAATATGTTAAGGAATTGTATGTTAATAATGATGACTTTGTTAGTGTGTATGGAGTATGTGAGAAGACAGTGTTTGGTAAATTCTATAGACTAGATGAATACTTGTTTAGAGATAATAGACTTTGTGTGCTTAATAGTTCTATGCATGAGTTGCTTGTGCATGAAGCACATGGAGGTGGTTTAATGGGTCATTTTGGTGTAAGGAAGATTTTAGATGTGTTACATGAACATTTTTTTTTTTTGCCAAAGATGAAACGTGATGTGGAGAGAGTTTGTGCTAGATGCGTTACCTGTAGGTAGGCCAAATCTAGAGTCTTACCACATGGATTATACACTCATCTGCCCGTACTTAGTGCACCTTGGGTCGATATCTCTATGGATTTTGTTTTAGGCTTGCCTAGGTCAAGGAAAGGTAGGGATTCAATTTTGTGATTGTTGATAGGTTTTCAAAGATAGCACGTTTCATATTTTGTCATAAAACCGATGATGCAACCCACATCACTAATTTGTTCTTTAGAGAGATAGTATGACTTTATGGTGTTCCTAGGAGTATTGTTTCTGATTGTGATGTTAAGTTCCTTAGCTATTTTTGGAAAGTCTTGTGGGCAAAGTTAGAGACTAAACTATTGTTTTCGGCTACTTGTCACCCCCAAATGGATGGACAAATTGAGGTAGTGAATGAACTTTATCTACTTTGTCGCGAACTATAATTCAGAAGAACTTGAAAAATTGAGAGGATTGTTTGCCATTCATTGAGTTTGCATATAATTAGAGTGTTCATTCTACTACTAATTTTTCACTATTTGAGATTGTTTTTGGTTTTAATCCACTAAATCCTTTGGATTTGCTGCCTTTGCCAGTTAATGAAATGAATAGTTTAGATGGTCAAAAGAAGGCTGAGATGGTAAAGAAACTCCATGAAAGTGTACGACAACATAAAGAAAAGAAAAATGAGCAATATGCGACCAAAGCTAACAAGGGTCGTCGACTAGTCCTCTTTGAACCGAGTGATTGGGTTTGAGTGCATATGAGAAAAGAATGATTTCTAGCCCGTAGGCGGTCCAAGCTACATCCTAGAGGGGATGGTCCATTTCAAGTCCTTGTGAGAATCAATAATAATGTATACAAGTTGGATCTTCTAGGCGACTATAACATTAGTGCTTTATTTAATATTTTTTATCTTTCTCCTTTTGATGTAAGTGACGATTGAGAATCAACAAGCATTAAAGGATCCCTTGCATGTTCCAGTTGGGTCTATTACTAGAGTAAGATCCAAGAAGATCAAAGAAGCACTTAATAGGCTGATTCAAGAAATTTGAACTAATTCTAACTCAGGATATTCCAAGCTTGGCCCAAAGGAAGATGATGGCGTAATAAATTTAATTCAAGCATTTGATAGGGCTGGTTTATCTTAATTGGGTGTGATTAATGGTGTGGATTAATGACTGATTAACTTTCCAGCTCCATACCAATTAATAGCTATTTTTCCTATTTTGGAGTTGCTAATTTCAGACCAAATCCAACTTAATTTTAGGCCTCTATTATTATGTACGTTTTTTAGCTATTTCCTATTTTGGAGCTGCTAATTTCAGACCAAATCAAACTTAATTTAGGCTTCTATTATTTAGTATTTTTTTTTATATATATTTTCCAATTTTTAATCATGTCTTATAAATAGCAAGCACTCATTGTAATGGAGGATTATTTGAATAAAAATAAGAAAAAATGTGAGGTTTTGCTTCTTCTTTTGATTCTTCAAGAACTGTGATCTTTTCAGGAATTCTTCCTTGTGGCGTTCAAATTTTATACCTTCAGTTCGTGATTCAGTTATAATCATTAGGTCAAAATTTGTTACTTATACCTTTGGTTTGCGTTTCATTTATAAATGTTGAGTCGGGGTTTCTATCAAAGTCTAAATTTTAGCTTTCTTGGACAAATATTCCAATATTATTTGTTGGGTCTCAAAGCGTATCAATTGAGGTTCACATCATTATTTATAAAGATTTTTACCAAACTTTAGTCTCAAATAGGGGTGAACACCCACCGATCTGGTTGAGTCACCGTGTCGGATCTAGGCCAAATGTACCACCAAAGAAAATTATTGATGATGATTGAAATGGTAGATGGTAGTGTTGTTGGATTTCGACTGTCAACTAATATGGCTATAGGCAGTTGTGAAACCAGGAATTTGATTTTGAGGACATTGATTGAACAAAAACTGAGATGATTATTTTTTTTGTCTTTCCCTACAAATACTAATACATCCATACTAATTACAATAATTAATATAATACTGTAAACACAATTCAATATATAATTTAAGTACTCAATAAATGCTACATAAAGTATATTCATTAAACTTAAACAGCCATAATATAAGATTGATAAAAAAATATATAATCAAATAAATTATAAATTATATTATTTTGTGAATTTTGTTAGCAGATATCCTAAGAGAATTTGTTTAGGAAATACTTTTTAGAAACATTTTATGGAAAAAGGGGAAAACCGAAAAGCTAATTGATTTTTTGATAGTTTAAAAAAAAAAATTATTTTCCAAAAAGTTGTATTAAACCTTCCTAGAATGGTTCATTGACAAATGCCTTAAAGTAAGAGTGTGTAAAAAACCGACGAACCGAAAAAATCGGCCAAAACTGACCGAACCGATGCCAAATTTTTGGTTCGATTTCGGTGCGGTTCGGTTTCGGTTTCATCTTTAAAAAATCGAAATTTTCGGTTTCAGTCTCGGTGTTGGAGTTTTTACCCTGAAGCCAAACCGAATCGACCGAAATATATATATATATATATATATATATATATATATATATATATATTTATGTAATTTCAAAACATAACAGATCAGTGGCTTAGTGGTATGCTTCTTATGGTTTGCCTACCTGATCCCAGGTTCGAGCCTTCGCGTGAACGGGGTTTTTTTTAGCTATTTAATTCTTTAAAACCCTAGAGCATGTAAAGATGGAAATACCCCTCTTATTTTCTTCCCTTTTCTTTTCTTCAGCCGCCCCCTTCTCCAACTTTATCTCTCAATTTTTTCTGTCTCTTTCTACCTTTCTCTCTCGTTCTTGCTTCAGCTGACACACACACACAAAGAGAGCAAAATGGAAGAAGAAGCTTTCTCAAGCTTTCAAAATCTCATTTCCTCTATTCGTGTTATTCGGTTTTTATTGACTTTCTGCTCTCTACTTGGCTTTGATTTGAATCATCAACAACAAGAACAAGAAATAGTATCTCTCTTTCTCACTTTGTTGATATTGTTGTTGTTTTAGATATTTTTGAAAAAAAAAAAAGAAGAAGCTTATTGTTATAGAGATAAGTATATTTTTGTTTTTGAGCGATTTCACGTGAATCAAATTGATTGCTGTAAATGCTCTTCTTCTTCTTCAATCTATACCTTGCTTGTCCTCTTTTTTTTTTTTTTTAATTTTTATATATATATGGAAAATTATTCAGATTTTTTTTTTTATTTGTTTCATTTGTTAGTGACTGTTTGGTTGTCGGGAAAGTTTAGGTGAAAAATACAAGTTGTGGAGCCAATGTTGTTTTTTGTTTAATAATGAATCAATGCTATTTTCTGTGAATCTATGATTGTGATTTTGAGTTGTTATTTTCTTATTGAAAAATCGATAACCATGTGATGTTTGAGTTGTTTTTTTCTTTTTGTGACTGTGAATTAGTGATGTTGACTGAAATCGAACACCGACCGAAAAACTGACCGAAACCAAAACCGACGGTGTTTCAATTATTTTGGTCGGTTTCGGTTGACAACTTTGGAAACCGAAAATTTCGGTTTCGGTTGGCCAGTTAAAAAAAAACCGACCGAAACCGAACCGAAACACCCCTACCTTAAAGCCACCCATTAATTGGACCATTTATTTATTTATATGATATATTAACTATACTATTATTATTTTAATAAAAGTTTTTTTTGGAGAAAGCATAATAGTCTTTTTTTTAATATGTTTTATAATATAGATTAATTAATTTAATGACTTATAATAAAGGGAAGAAAAGCCATATCTAGGTCCCGTGTGCAAGACTTTTAGCAAACTATAAGAGCATTAGTATTAGTGGTACTAAAAAGCTAAATTGCTAGTTTTAGCACCACTAACTACAAAAATAGAAGTACATTATTGGAGCTAAATGTATATATTTTAGCTTCTCAGCTATAGCACACAACCATCTTTGGCTGTGTACTGTAGCTCAAAGGTTAAAAAAAAAAAAGTATTTTATTTTTGCATTCACACTGATAAAGATTATTTAAATCGTTTCTTTTCCTTTTCTCTTTTATTCTTGTTCCAAGCTCAGTGCTCATTTGGTACATGTGTTTAAAAACTGAAAATTGTTGTTTGAAAACATTTATGGAAATACATGTGGGTAAAAAAGTATGTGAAAATACGTGTAATGTTATTTAAAAACTGAAAATTGTTGTTTGAAAAAACAAATCAAACACCCCCTCAGTCTCTCTTTTCCCATTGCAAGTTCAGTCTCTCTTTCTCAGATTTCTCTCTTCCTCAACCTCGCCTGCCCAGCCGCCAACAGACCCATCTGACTGCCCAGCTCCGACCACCTCTTCCTCCACTAGCCACAAACCCAAGCCACCGGTACTCTTCTCCCTTTCATTTTTCTTTCTTTCTTCCTCCACTCCTCACTGGCCCAACTCCCCTAGCCTGCCCCATGCCAACCCATCTTGCCCTCTTTGCTAACCCAAGCCCAAGCCCCAAGTCCCAAGCTGACCCACGCTGATCCATCTCTGACTCATCTCGCCCTCTCTTCTCTTTGACCCATCTTGCCCTCTCCGACCCTTCTCGGCCTCTCTTCATTGTTTGGGTACCACCAATTTCTTCAAAACTTACTCGCTGATCTATAGGTGAGTTATCTCTATCTTCTTCATCATGTAATGCTTAGGGTTTTTGATTTGGGGTTTTTGCTTCTAGTTTGCTAGAATTGGAATGATAAATTTTCCATGTCAGTTGAAAATTTTCTACTTGCAGGGAATTTATATTTGTTGATTCTAATGATGAATTTGCAAGGAATTGGAATGATAAATTTTCTATTTGTCCTTCTCGCCAATTCTCTATTTGTTGATTCTAATTTATTACAATAAATGTCATGTGGGAAATTGTTTTGGGAATTATCTGTTTGTAGGGACGTTTATGTTTTTTTGTTTCTAATGTATTGGTGTAAATGTTAGTTTGGAAATTTTCTCTGTGTAGGGAAGTTTACATTTTTTTTTTTGCTTTTAATTTATTGTAGTACATGGTTAGTTTGAGAAATGTTCTGGGAATTTCCAGTTTGTATTGAAGTTTATGTTTTTGGTTTCTAATGTATTGTTGTAAATGTTAGTTTATGAATTTTTGGTGTGCAGGGAAGTTTATATTTTGTTGTTTCTAATTTATTAAAGTACATGATTATTTTGGGAAATGTTGTTTCTAGTTTGGGAAATGTTCATAGTATACATATATGCTTCATGTAAATGATTGTTGAGGGGATGATAGTTTACTCCAAGATTACTTCCTGATGATTGAGAAATTTTTTAGGCAAAAAAAAAAGTGTATATGTATATGTGCATGTGTGTATATATATATAATTTGGGATTAAAAAAATTATCGATACACTAGATGATTATTTGCTATTATGTGGCAGCGGTGGTGGTGGTGGCAGTGGCAGTGGCAATGGTGGTTTTGGTTGCGGTGGTTTTGATTGTTGTTTATTGTAGTGCATATGTTATTTTGTATTAGTTGATATATTTAATTTATCGTGTTGTTTATATTATTTTATTGTATTGAAAGTTTTTTAAAAAATCACTAATGTTGAATGTTTTGTAAAATGAGCAGGTAAAATAACTAAAGTAGTTTTTTGTGGTGCCAAATAATTAAATTTATAGCTCTACCAATGTGGATGCTTTGGACGTATGGAGCGGAGAGAAAAACTTTGCTTTAGAATTTATGCACACACAAAAAAAAACACTTTAATTTAGAAGGAAACTTGAAGTGTAACCCACGAGTAGGACTTGAGCAGATTGTAATCACAAATCTGTGAAAAAAAGAAAATCTTATCTTTAGACCGTAAACTTCTTAAAAAATTGGCCGGCTTGTAAACAAGAGGAAAAAAAGAGAGATGAAGATTATGTTTCTCCTCATACTAGTTAGTTTGAAGATAAATCTTTCAAATTATTTCTATATTTTTTTATTTGATGTGAATTTTGAAAATCTAACTGGTTAGACTACATTTTCTTTATGTTCTTAATATGCATGTCAAATTTCGTTCAAATTGGATGTTATTTACTACTCAATCAAAAAACTTATTTTTTATGCATAATTTTATATTATAAAAACTTATATTTAAATATTAAATTGATGACATAGCTATTAATCTTTGATTTTTTTGAAATTTTGTAAGCATGAAGGATATAATAAAAAACATGCAATCTAAAGATTTTCAAAATTCATGTTCAATAAAAAGATATAGGAATAGTTTGGAAGGTTTCTCTCTAAAATAAAATGGCAAATGTTGTGTTGCACAATAGATCTTTAGGTTTTGGTCTATGACGCTAACAAAGAACTGTTCCAATGTTGGCAACAACGGTTGGCGCCAATGCTGGTTAGAAATCCCTCACCAAGCTGGCCAATGAACACCCTAAATCCAATGCATGCTTTTGTAGTCGATTAAGTTGACAATTGCTAATTTATAGGGGATAATTCTTAATATAATTGTTGGGAAGATAAATACCATGAGGCAAGATTGTCAAAATCAGGATCCTACGTAGGATTGCGGAAGGTAGATAGGATCATAGATTGTAGGATCGAATCGTGAATCGTAAGATCCTACCCATTTTTAAATTTTAAGCAAAAAACACATTGATAGTGACTTTGTTGAGTAATCACGTAAAATATGAAGTCATCCATTAAAAAAAAAAGATTTGCATCATATAATGTAATTTGCATGCCTTACATTGTTACATCTATACTAACGAAACAAATATATTTAAGTTTTGACACAATGTATCTTAAAAATTTAGTACATGTTTAATTAGCAACTAAGTACCAAGATATTATCAACACATATTGAAAATATTTTCCAGTTTCTAAGTTCCAAATCCAAAATAAGTTAGACTAGTTAGCAAATGAAAATTAGATTATAATATGAAATCCAAAATAGAATTCCCATTTTAAGGTAAACTAGCTAATTATAAATATGAAATCCAAAAAGCAACATCATTGAGAGTGCTGAGAGGTGATGGATTTTGGGGTTCTTGAGAAGAGGCACAACTTTGGGATTGATGTTTCTAAATATTTAGATTTCTTTTTTTGTTTAAACTTTAAACTTAAGTATTGTTGGTTTTTTTTTTTTTTTTTGAGATTTTCTTTTGGCAAAGATGTAAATTTAGGACTTCAATTTGTTATTGGCCTATTGATAACTAGTTTGGCTTGTGAGTTTAGTTGGATTATCTTAGCCCAAACTAATCCCATCAAAGAAAAAAAAAACTCAAACCAAAAACACATGTTTGGTAGGATCGATAGAATCCTATACGATCCTACAAACGATCCTACCATTTTTACTGTTAAGACATATGTGATTGGATGTTAAGAACATATGTCAATATTTTATGTATTGACTAATCTTTTGACAAAACGCATTTTACTTGTAATTGGGTAGATCTAGAATGTGTTTAATGCTTTAAGAAATAAGGTTTCAAGTTTAAGTGTTAAAGCCATGCAAGTCTGTCCAAGAAATAAGTGAAGAAGTGTTGTTCATTAAAACTCGATATCTAGTATTTATCGAGGTTTAAAAGAGCTGTTTCAGCCCAAGGCTCGACAGCTGCTCTACAGATAGGGTATCTATTGAGATTTATGAAAAACAGATTTTCAATTCTGATTTTCATTCAATCCGTGATTATGTGTTTGAGCTTTCTTTTCTTACAACCCTAAACATATATAAAGATTATTTTAAGGGCCGTATCAGATTGCACAATCAAGAACACAATTGCACAAGAGTATAATTTCTCAAGTGTGACCGGAAACTTAGTTTGCCCTAGTTCTTGAAGAAGTTGCTGTGTTTGTACACCATAGGGTTTTGTGACCAAGCAACTTCGTGATTTTCATCGGTTGAAGAACAGAAGAACTTTGCAGCCAATATCCTTCTCAAGTTGGTAATAAAGTCGCGTACTGGGATCCGCGCATCTTTTGGTTAGTCACGTACTGGGAGCCGTGCAATACAAGGAGACATTATCACTACAGAACAAGTCAAATTGGGTATTGGGGTAGGGGTTCAACTGTAAGTTGGCATAAAATACTGGGATTCCTTTACTTGTAACCGTTTGTTTTGATAATAGTGGATTCTTAAGAGTGGTGACCTTAAAATCAACTAGTGGGGTTTTTGTCGTGTAGGTTTTCCCCATTCGTAAACAAATCATCATATCATTTAATTTCCGCTGCATATTTAGTAAGGTGAGATCGTAAAATTGTGCGATCCTATAATCCAAATCGCAATTTTGGAAACCATGCCTTGAGGTGCTTCTTTAAATAATTAATACTTGATACAAATGCGATCATATAAAGACACACTTGATACAAATGCCAAAAGGCTTAAATCCAATAAGTATGTGCTCAATTATGTTATATTAGTCACTCATTCTACCAATGGCGGCTCCAGGAATTTTCTTGAGAGGGGTCATTAGGAAACTTAAATTAAACAAATTTTAATAAAAAGAGAACTTGAATATATTGTGTTATTGAAAAAACAAAACACAAATACATGAAATTTTATAGTTTCTTTGTACAAGTTTTCATATTTTAAAATCGTCACATGGTAGTTTATTATCAATTGTCATTATCTATTGTTAATGTAGATGTGATCATTTTATTTTGTTAAGTTTGTATAACATTTTTATTTTTATGTAGTTGTCATTATTTAATTGTTATTGTTTTTTTTATATAAATTATTGACCTTATATTAATTATTGTCTCACATAACTAGACTCATCTATATATAAATAATACATTTAACAATCACTAACTTTACTATTTTTTTCTTGAATCACTAGTTTCATAACAAAAAGTTATCATAACATGATAAATATACACATGTAACAAATGTACACACATTCTCTCTCTCTCTCTCTCTCTCTCTCTCTCTCTCTCACACACACACACACACACACACATACACACATATATATAATATAAATTTATAATAAAGAGAGTCATTCAGAACTCACAAACACTCACATTTTACTCTTAGAGTCAGAGATACATAAAGAATCAGATAGAGAATAGAAATGAGAATGAGATTCAAGAGAAAAAGGAAGAGTGATTTGTGTTGTTAATTAGTTTTAGTACGAGCTGATCTATGTTGTTTGATTTTGAGCTAAATTGATTTGTGATCAAGGTGTGCAAAATTTAAGCCAAATTGTGTAAAAATAATTTCAAAAGCAATTAAATTAATAATAAACATTTGATATATATAAATATTTATTTTTTTTGAAGTCAAGGGGTTCATTTGAACCCCCTAAATTACAAGTGCAGTCACCCTTGCATTTTACTCATCATTATTCAATGTAGGACTTTACACATACATGTATACCCAACAGTAATAAATCACTGCCTCCTATTGTAAGACATTTGTAAAAACACTCTCTATAAATAGAAACTAACTTTTCATTGATTGAAAAATGAATACAATGAATGAATGAATACAAAAATCACTCTACCTATCCTTATATACATAGTTATGCACAAAACAGAATAACTACCTCTCCGGATTCTATGGAGAAAGTTGTTACAGCTAATCACTACAACTATGACATGTGTACATCCACTTGTAATCACTAGTCCACTTGGCATCATTCCTTGTATAGAGTGTATGATCTGATCATGATAAGGAATGGACTCCAACAAATCTTCTAAGTCTTCATCACTTAGGCTTGCATCTCTGTTTTGCTTTTGATGCTAAGATGCCTTATGTACTACACTCAATTGCAGGCTTTCCTGCTCCTGTGATGCATGTTGAGCTGCTCCCTGATGCACACTGCCCTACAACTCCCCCTGTCATTTAGTGCTAGTTTCATACTTTCATACTTGTTGCTACTAAAGACAAGCACTTGATGTAGCATTA
The DNA here is from genome assembly GCF_040712315.1 of Castanea sativa. NCBI lineage: Eukaryota > Viridiplantae > Streptophyta > Magnoliopsida > Fagales > Fagaceae > Castanea > Castanea sativa. The sequence goes on along the minus strand of NC_134018.1, from coordinate 20,370,912 downwards.
CTTTTAATACTCCCCCTCAAGAGCACATCTCTTGCTTCTCCATTATCCTTAGCATAATCTGGAAATTGAATCTTATGACTAAAAATATCAATCACTCCCAGTTTTGACAATAACCTTATAAAACTTTCAGCTCCAAGTGTCTTTATAAACATATCTGCTAATTGATTTTGTGTGGATACATAGAAGGTTTTAAGTGTACCATCCAAGATCTCATTTCTCACTATATGGTAGTCAACTTCAATGTGTTTTGACCTTTCATGAAAAACTGGATTTGCTAAGATATGTAATGTTGTCTGGTTGTCACAGTATATCAAGGCTAGTTTATCATGTGGTATGTGTAAATCCCTCAACAAATACAATAACCAAGTAATTTCACAAGTAGTTGTGGCCATAGACCTATACTCTGCTTCAGTAGAGCATCACCTAAAAAGACACAATAACCAGTTAGGGATTTCCTGGTGTCACAGAAGATTTTCAGCTGCAAATCAGACTCTACAAGGAAAAATACTCCTTTACCAGGTGTGCCTTTAAGGTATTGAAGGATCCTGGTGGCTGTTCTCATATGTGGAACCCTTGGTTGTGCCAAAAATTGGCTAAGCCTATGCACTGCATAGGTTATATCTAGTTTGCTCAAGGTTAAATACATTTACTTCCCAATTAATCTTCTGAATTTCCCAGCATCTTTAAGCAACTCTCCATCACCTTTGGACAGCTTTAGTTGTTGCTCCATTAGTGTTCTAGCTGGTTTGCAACCAATCATACCAGCTTCCTTAAGAACATCAAGAGCATACTTCCTTTGATTAATACTAATCCCTTTAGGGCTCCTAGCAATCTCAAGTCCTAGAAAATATTTGAGTGAACCAAGATCCTTGATTCCAAACTTCTGATCTAACACCTTCTTCAACTTGTCAACACAAGCTAAATCATTGCTTGTGATGACCATGTCATCCACATAGATCAGCAATGCAGTGAATTGAGAACCATTAGAGTGAACAAATAAAGAGTGATCTGCCTGTGATTGGACAAAACTAGGAGCTAAGATTGTGGAGGACAGCTTGGCATTCCATTGCCTATAACCTTGCTTGAGACCATAAAGAGACTTAACTAGCTTGCATACCATAGGACTTGTTGCAATAGAATCAGAATTGGACTCCCCCTTACTGTGATAACCAGGTGGTAAGACCATATAAACTTCTTCATCAAGATCACCACGTATAAAGGCATTATTGATGTCAAGTTCATGCAATGGCCATCCTTTTGCTTAAGCTAAGGCAATAAGAACTCTCACTGTAACTGTTTTGGCAACAAGAGAAAAAGTCTCTAAGAAATCAAGACCCTCTCTTAGTGTATAACCTTTAGTAACTAGCGTAGCCTTATATCTGTCCACACTACCATCTGCATGCAATTTGATCCTATACACCCATTTGCATCCAATAGGTTTCTTACCAGGAGGTAAGGGAGTTAAAACCCAAGTCTTAGTGGCTTCTAGGGCTTGAATCTCTCTGTCCATAGCCTCTCTCCACAAAGGATCAAGAAAAGATTGAGAGAAATATTGAGGAGTTGAAGGACCCCTACTAACAGTCATTAAGTAGGACTTGTATGTAGGATCCATATGGGAATATGTCAAGCAAGCTGAAATGTCATAAAGTGAGCCAAAAGGATGAGAAGTGGCAGCTATGCTTGGTGATGCAAGTGCTGCAGTACAAGCATAATCTTGCAAATACACTGGAGTTTTATGAACTCTAGTAGACTTTTTGATTGGTGATGGATCTGCAAGGGGGTTAGTAATAACAATAGGAACAGATTTTGGCAAGGAAATGGAATCATTAGACAAAATATCATGAGCAAAAGGTTTTGAAATAAGTTCAGGAAGACAAGGATGATCAGATATGGGAAAAAATTATGAAGAATCAAGTGGCACATTAGGTATACTAACAGGAGTAACAAAAGTACCCAAATCACCTTCAACAGTAGTATCAACCCTAAGAATAAAATGATTTGTAAAATCAGTAGCTTGAGCAGAAAAAGGAAAAACATTTTCATGTTAAATCACATCTCTAGAAGTGAAAACAGTATTAGTGTTCAAATTAAAAACATTATAACCCTTAACACCAAAGGGATAGCCTAAGAAAATGCATTTCCTAGCTCTACGAGCAAATTTAGATCTATTGTTTAAAAGAGTAGAGGCATACCAAAGACAGCCAAACACTCTCAAATGATCATAAGTTGGCTTGAAACAAAAAAGCATCTCAAAAGGAGTTTTATTTGACAAAACTGAAGAAGGGGTTCAGTTGGTCAAGTAAACAGCAGTCATGATGCAATGCCCCCAAAATTTAAAAGGATTATTAGACTGAAATTTGAGAGCCCTTGCCACATTTGAAATATGTTGGTGTTTCCTTTCAACAATGGCATTTTGTTGAGGGTTTTGAACACAACTAAGTTGATTTAGTATGCCTTTTTTAGCAAAAAAATCAGAGATAAAGAATTCAGTACCATTATCTGTTCTAATGGTTTTAATCTTCTTAGAAAATTGTGTTTCAAAAATAGTGCAAAATTGCTCTAAAGTGGATTGTGTTTGAGACTTATGCTTGAGCAAATAAACCCAAGTACACCTTGAGCAATCACCCACAATGGTTAAAAAGAACTTGCAGCCAGCAACAGTAGGAATAGAAAAGGGACCCCACAAATCACAATGAATCAAATCAAAACATGCATTTGAAATATGAGTACTTATAGCAAAGGGTAACCTTTTGTACTTGGCCAATGGAAAATTTTCACAATTGAACACTTTATTAGCATTTTCAATATGTACATTAGTGTTCCTTATCAAGGCCAACTTGGCATTTGACAAATGCCCTAATCTAGAATGCCAAATTTCCTGGCTGAACAACAATATTTACAACAAAATTAACATAACTAGCAGAAGAAAAACAAGTAGATGAGGTTGATACACTTGCTTGCAGTAGATAAAGCCTTTGACCTCCCTACCCAGACCAATTGTGTTCCAATGAGCAAGGTCCTGGATGAAACACATGTTGCCAAAGAAAATTAGACAACAAAGAGTTGTTTTAGACAATTGACTAACAGAAAGAAGATTAAAACTGAATAATGGAACACACAATACATTGGTAAGAATGAGGTTTTCTGAAATCCTAACAGTTCCTACATGTGTGACTAAGGTTGTTTCACCATTAGGCAAATTAACAAAGGTGTTTACAGTAGCTACAATAGTAGTAAAACATGATAAAGAATGCACAATGTGGTCTGTGGCACCTGTGTCAATCACCCAATCTGACCTATTAAAAGCATTCCTATCTACAATATTGGCTGAGAAAACTAAATGCTTTAGACTAGAAAGAAAAAGTATATAAGGATTTGTACTTGACATTAAAGCAGCATTGGTATTAAGATTGGGTGAACCAGAAGTACCCACCACATTAGATGCCATACCAGTCAGCCCTTCCACACTAGTATACATGCAAGAAGAACTTACACTTGCAGCATGAGATGCATCCCCAAAACCAGCTCTTGAATTAGTGCTTCCAGAGTTGAGAAAGGCTAGAAGTTGCTCACATTGTGTCTTGGAAATAGGACATTGATTTGTGGCAACCATGGCTTTGTTTGCTCCATTGACAGAATTACATGAAGCTTGATTAACACCAATCTTCCCTTTAGGCTTATAACTAGGAGGGTACCCATGCAATTTATAGCATTTATCAATTGTATGCCCTTGCATGTTGCAATGTGTGCAAAAGGCCTCTCCTTCCTACCATTTCCTTTGTTCCAATTAGAATTGGAGTTTCCTTTGGAATTAGTGTACATAGCCATAGTATTTGACTGAGAAGATCTAGTAGCTCCATGACCAATATGCTTGTGAGATTCTTCTTGAAGCACCAAAGAGTAAACTCTGCTCATTGAAGGAAATGACTCTAACATGAGAATTTGACTTCTTAGAGTCTCATGATTCTCGTTCAAGCCCATCAAAAACCTCATGACATAGGCCTTTTCATGCGAAGCATTCAAGATTTTCATTGCTCCACAAGAACATTCAGGAAGAGGCTCAAAATTCAATAATTGATCCCACAATCTTTTGAACTTTGTGTAATACTCAGTGATTGACATGTGGTTTTGAGACATGTGAGAAATTTCCTTCTATAAATCATACACCTTAGGACCATTACCTTGTGAAAACACATGCTGCAACTCCAGCCACATCTCTCTCGTTGTTTTGCAATACATGATGTTGCTATAGACATCAACATGCATGGAGTTGATCAACCATGAAAGAACCATTCTATTGCAGCTTTCCCAATCCTCATACAGAGGTGAATCAACATCTGCCTTCTAAATCTTGCCATTAATGAAGCCAATTTTCTTCTTGGCAGTGAGCGCAAGGACCATTGCTCTGGACCAAGACTGATAATTGCGCATTCCAAGCAATGGTTGAGTGACAAGTGTGTTTCCTGTATTCTCATTGGAACTGAGAAAATATGGATTAGGCACATTAGAATCACCATTGGAGTTTGCATTTGCATGCGTGGATTGTGCATTATGTGAATTTGAGGGAACATCAGTTTCTGAGGACACCATTGAAGGACCTCGAAGCTGAGAAGAAATTGAAAGAGAGAGAAGATTCTAGAGAGAATAATCGGGCTCTAATACCATGTAAAAATACTCTCTCTAAATAGAAACTAACTTTTCATTGAATGAAAAATGAATACAATGAATGAATGAATACAAAAATCACTCTACCTATCCTTATATACACAGCTACGCACAAAACAAAATAACTACATCTCCAGATTCTATGGATAAAGTTGTTACAACTAATCACTACCGTTAAGCACTACCTAGCTATGACACGTGTACATCCACTTGTAATCACTAGTTCACTTGGCATCATTCCTTGTATAGATTGTATGATCTGATCGTGATAAGGAATGGACTCCAACAAATCTTCTAAGTCTTCATCACTTAGGCTTGCATCTCTGTACATTTTGCTTTCGATGCTGAGATGCCTTATGTACTGCACTCAATTGCAAGCTTTCCTGCTCCTGTGATGCATGCTGAGCTGCTCCCTGATGCACATTGCCCTGCAACTCCCCCTGTCATTTAGTGCTAGTTTCATACTTGCATACTTGTTGCTGCTGAAGACAAGCACTTGATGTAGCATTACTTTTAACAACATTGAAAAAGACATAAGGAGATTCGAGAGGACAATTAATAAAAAGTTAATCAATAATCTAGTTTGACTTAAGAGTAAGAAGGTTTGAGATTTCTGCCAAAACATTTCAGAGCGAACAAGATAGACTGTGAGATCATGCCAATTGCCAAGCCAGTCTTATTAGTTATTAGCTATTAGCATGCTATTTCCAGGAAACGGGAGGGTAACATAATTGACCAGCCATGGTTTACGCCATCATTCAAGTCTTATAAAGTATAAACTTATTCAAGAAACGAATCTCAAAGTAAAAGTTGCACTTAATTTCTTGTTCAGGAGTTCTTTAAAAGTTTACAAGGTAGATCAGGTTAATTTGTAGTGGGCTAGCTCTATCTCAATGTGCCTTGCTAGAAATATTGCTATTAATTTTCTTCCAAAGTCTACTAGCATTACAGGAAATCAATGACGTTGCTTTTCAATTCCCATGGGATTGTAAAAATTAAAATGCATATAATCACAAAAGAAAAATAGTTAATAAGAATCGGGGACTATCGTTCTATAGTCTATATGATTTCAGAATAATATGTCAATATTGGGTACCTCTTCTTCCAAGATATATAAACATTAATAGAAATCAAGGATGCCATCTTTCTTGAAAGCATCAACTGAAGTTTTTCTATCAGAGCAAAATAAGTCATTATTGTAAACCCTAATTTTAACCCCCCAAAATTTGAAAAGTAAGTCACATTCCTTATGGTAAAATTGAAATAAAATATCGAAGATATATCAATGTTGAGACTTCGATAAGATATTGTAGTGAAAAATTTCATAATTAAGTTTACTCAATGGTCATTAAATGTCATTTTTACAAGGACAGCTTTGAGGAAGTTTCATTTATAACTAGATCATAAGTGTTATTCCATCATTTTTTTTTTTAAAGTTCCATTGCAAGCCTTTCTTTTCTTGTGTTTTCTGAAAATAATTTAAAAAGTTTATTATAAGCTAAAGTTATCAAATTAGAAATGCGTCTCTCCTTAATATATAAAAACATTTTGGAAAGTAACGATATGCTGGTCCATAAGAGAGGGTGGAAGGGTTGCACACGCAAGTTACAACTTTTAAAGAAAGAAACTCTATATATTTGTAGACTCCAATTAATTAAGAGAGTCCATATATCTCTAAATTTTTCCAAAACAAAGTAATGAAACAAATCAAATTCCCATTTTTATAAAACGCGTTTTTCTCCCATCCTGTTGAAAGTAGAGAAAGAATTTGAGACAATGAGAAAGCTGGTGCATGTGAATGTGTTTCCTAGTGCAATCTGTACATTAATTCAACCGTCGGTGTTATCCACGTATTGGCCTCTTCTTTCGGTCACACATACGTATGCCATATGGAAAAGCAGTGAACTGTCTTAAAAAGGATTTTTTTAGAAAGAAAAAAAAAATTATATATTATTGTGAAGGAAAATTAATGGGACATATTGCTGCAGTTATCTTTTTAAATTAGACTGGGATTGGATTGGAAGGTTACATAATGGCTCGGCGTTAATTTCTTCAAGTTTTGAACGAAACAATGAGAGACTAGGACTCACATTGTCAAATTACTTAGGAAGATCGGCATGAGTTTAACTGTGACAAGGATTACAATTTTTTATGCCATTTTACATGTACCTCTTGCCTTCTCTCTTATCTTCCAACAACGAACTTTTTCTTTGCATTTAATCCAGCTACACTAGAGTTGAAAAAAGAAAAATTATCTTAGCCTCCTCTTGAAATATAAGGACATGGTAATGATCGCAAAAGTTTGGTAAAAATGATTCCATTTTAAATCCCTTTTTTTTTTTTTTCTTTTCCTAAACATTTTTTTATTTAAGCATTTATACCCACCTAGTTTTTGGACAAATCAAGCAACTCAATAGAAAAAGAAAAAAAAAAAAAAAAGATCATCAATAAGGAGAATTAGGAATTTTTATTTCTTAGGAAGGATATGTTAGCTTAGTCCACAAATTAAATATGTCAACTCAAAATCAAAATAAGAAATTCTTGGTACCTGTTGTATATATACTAATCACAAAACTTAGGAGCTGTTGTTTTGTACAATATTCGAAGACAGGTTAGTGTAATTTCTATATAAAAAAAATAACTTGAGATGTATTGTATCTAGCCATAGCAGCATGCTAGCTAAGTAGCAATACAACAAATTATTGTTATAATCTTCGGGGTCCATTTTAGACAAAATGGAATGGAAACATCTATGGAAATTAAATTAAAGGAAATATTGAAGCTGCTACTCTGGCCGATAGCTAGGAACATATTGGCTCTGCTAAAATTGTTATGAATAGCAGGTGGATCCAAGTAGACACAATCTGAACAACATGTACTATGCAATGCAATCAACAACAAAAAATCTCTAGAGAGTACGTAGCGTTTTCCTTCCCGCTACAATAAGTAGCATTTTCCTTTCAATATGGTATTGACGTACGAAGTACGAATCACCGACTTCCAACATATAGAACAAAACCATCACATGCACCAGCTCTCACAATGTCTCAAACTGTCGAGTGTCAACCCACCCGTACGATGTCATTCCGTACTTTATAGGACGTGAAGAAACGCGTTCTTTGAAAATCTGATATTATTGTATCTGTAATTTAATCATTCCCTTTTATTAGATAAAGTGTATATATATATATATATATATATATATATATATATATATATATATCTTATAGTAATCACCGACAACCGCGTTCTTAATCTATAAGAGCAGGCTCTTTCTTCAAGGATTTTAAGTGTGTTTGAACTTTGAACAGCTAAATGGGGTCTGCAAAAATTCCTTCGGTTTTCCTTTTGTGCCTTGTTTTCCTTGTTACTGTGGATTTCAAGGGCATCAACGGTCAAGTAAACAATTGGCTTAACGGCCATGCTACTTTCTATGGAGCCAATCAGAACCCCACTACCCTTGGTAAGTCACATTTTGAGTATATATATAAATACTAGGTAACACAAAAGTTGGCAATGCCTGTAAATTAATTTTAGATTGATATTTGGATATATATATAACTAGCATCACTTCAGTTCTATCACTTGTTTCATATCTCTTTCATTGGTTACAACTTAATAAGCCGTCTTTTGTAAGTCCAACCTGTGTGTTTCACTCACAAGCATATTGCATTTAAAAACAGAACACCCGTATGCAAACCAAATTTCTTCTTCTATTTTAGGTTGTGAGTTTCTACTATTTCTCAGTAGTCTTCAATTGAGTATATATCATGTCTCAGAATTATTTAAATTTGAAACATTGATCTTAATATATAGGTGGAGCTTGTGGCTATGATAACACTTTTCACGCTGGGTTTGGAGTGAATACAGCTGCTGTTAGTGGTACACTTTTCAGAAGTGGTGAGGCATGTGGTGCTTGCTACCAAGTGATGTGCAACTACAGGCTTGATCCTAAGTGGTGCCTTCCGCGCCGCATTATGTCAGTGACCGCCACCAATTTCTGTCCTCCAAATAACAATGGAGGGTGGTGTGATCCCCCTCACGATCATTTTGACATGTCCATGTCTGCTTTCTTTCGCATTGCACGACAGGGCAATGAAGGCATTGTTCCTGTACTGTATAAAAGGTAAAAACAATTAATGACTAGAGCTTCATTCATGTTGAACAATATTTTTCATTAATTAAATACAATGTGTTTTACAACCGTGCACTCCTAACATAATCGTTACTCTACAAGCATAAGTGCTTGTAGAGTATAAGGAGCAGCCGAAGTTCAAGTTTTCAAAATAAAACTTTACATACATAAATACTTATATTAGACTAGAGTAAAATTTATATCTTGTAAAAAAAGAAAAAAAACTTTTAGTGAAAGAGAAAGATTCTATCTTTGAAGGGTCTTTTAAGCTTAACAGCCAGCTAACATTCACCTTAGAGTGCAATAGATATTAAGAAACCATAGCATTTGATTATAACCTCAATTGTATTGAAAGAAAAAAAAAATTAAACTAGAAAATAAACCTATAAAAAAAAACAATAAATGTGATGTGTAAAAAAAATGCAATTATGCAAAGTTTTTTTTTTTTTTTTTTGAGGTTCTTGCAAAGTTGGTCGTAGGGAACATGATCTTCAATATTTCATTTAAAATGGAGAGAGGATCTATTTCATGATTAAGATTATATTTCATGAATCTAATAATGTATAAAATCTTCTTTTCATTTAAAATATTAAATGACATAGCATTGACTATTTCTTTAAATTCATAATAATATTTACTCTACATTTTAGATTTGTATTTAAATACTTGTAACATTTAAATGAATTCGAGAGATGAATGAAATTATATGTTTTACTTAAGTGTCATGATTAATACTCTGGCAAAAATTTACATTTTAAAAGCAAGTTAAAATACAAATTGAACCTATAGTTTAAGGTAGATTGAAACAAATTAATCCATATAATTTAAAACGTAACAAATGAAAATGTGAGGTTTTTAAATTATTAAACTAAACACATAACATTTAAGTGAAATAAAATTGAATTTGAGGTTTAATATATGTTAAGAGTTTAATTTGTTTAATTTTTTTAACAAAAATATCTCACAAAGGTTTAATTACATTTAACATTTAGGTACATTTGGTGCAAAGGTTGAATAGTTACTATAGGATTTAATGTCTTATTTAAAAAAATTAGAATTTAATTTATACCTTACAAACATAAGTGTTTTTCATACTCCTAATTTTTAGGGTCTAAAATGTAATTTTCTAAATATAAAATATATTGAATATGATAAACTGAATTCAGCAAATATAATAATCCCTTTAAACCACTTTAAAAGAAGGAAACTAGTCTTCTACAACCACACATTTTATTACAACTTGATAATATATGCTTGTATAGATATCCATCATTTATAGTCACACATATTAAAATTGAGGTACGAAAGTTATGTTCATATACTTTCTCTTGTATCTAATATACTGAATTACGATGTGTAAATAATTGAAGGGTCTCATGCAAAAGGAGAGGCGGAGTTCGTTTCACCTTGAAGGGACAATCAAATTTCAACATGGTGATGATTTCTAATGTTGGCGGTAGTGGTGACGTGAAGGCTGTATGGATAACAGGTTCCAATTTAAGAAGTTGGGTTCCCATGCACAGGAATTGGGGTGCAAACTGGCAAAGTAGCATCGATCTTCGAGGCCAAAAACTGTCATTTAAGCTCAATTTGGTTGACGGAAAAACTCTACAATTTTCCAATGTTGTTCCTTCGACATGGAAGTTTGGGCAGACATTTTCTTCCCAAAACCAGTTCTCTTAATTCGTTGCACCTTTGTGACACTAACATGTCCAAGAACAAATAGCTTTTTGATGGTTCAAGGACATCTATTACATTATTTTAGTGAAATTGAGGACAACGACATTTATGGAAGTCATTGTACCATGCATGATTTGTTTAATTATTTTGCTTGTAATTCACATATGTATAGCTCCCAAAATCAGGAGCTAGTGATATTTGTAATTTCATTTTTCCCTAAATATAAGTTAAAGAGATAGAGTAATTAATTCTTGATTGAATATCAATATGTTGGGCAGGTTTTTTTTTTTTTTATAAATATTTTTGCAATATCTCATTCATTTTAGCTTCAATCTGGTCCAATGAGTAATCGCTTTAAATGTGAGTTTGGATAGCGCGTTTGCACATTTTCAGTGTGTCTGCGTTTTTTTTAGGCCCTGTGCACTGTTCACGGGACCCGCAAGTATGAAAAAATACAAATCTAACTTTAAAACTGAGTTCCACGGCATTATTCACACCTTTAATATTTATTTTACTATAGTGTTTTCAGTTTTCAGCAATAAGCGGTATCCAAACAGACTTTAAAAGGAATTTCATTAACTTTTATATGGATATCAATTTATTCTAATGGAATGTTCTAATATCGAAGATAAACAAAATATGGAATATTTCTATAAAAAAAAAATTTATATGACTCATATTTTATAATTTTTTCATATAGCGCAACCAAAATTATGAATAAGAATAATTATTCCATTACAAAATTTTTTTTCTCAATAATAAAAATTACTATTCATATCATAATTTTCATTCGGGAAATGAAATGTGCCCTAAGAAATCTTTATATAGGCTACACAAAAGACAAAAAATTGAGGCCCACATTGATAACAGGGCCATACATTTCATTTATACGTAGACAATGTCGCATTATTGTAGTGCAAGAAGGGTGAAAAAAAAATAGCACACACATTTGTAATCAATACAATTTTGAGCCGGACTCTAGCCTATGACACATAAAATAGCACACATATTTCGCAAAGAGCAAGATTTAAGTATAGTACTTAGGTGTTGTTCATTTCTCTCTTAAAATTCTATCATTTGATTTTTTTTTTTCATGAATTGAAGTATATTTTTCAAGTTACATTTAGAAGTATACTTAAGCAACTCTTCAAATAAATCCATGCACACACATTTTCTAATAAAATTATATGAATATGCCTAAGTCCTAATGCATTTAAAGCTAACAATGATATACTTTGTTAGTTTGAAGGTAGAGAATATATTTGAGCGATGGAACCATAAAAAAATGTATGAAATAATTTACCTATATTAATGAGGAGGATGAAACTAGAATAACGTTGATGAACTTTAGATTATTAGCCATTTTCCCTTTCTAACTAATGCATAATTGGAATGAGCTTTAATTTTGTTTGTTTGTTTGTTTAGACCCCTTAAAGCAGGTTGTTTAATTTTATATATTAATCAAGTAATTACTTAGTTTAATTATGAGATCTAGGTTAAACAAAGAGAGGTCATATCATGCACAACAACAGAAAAAATAAAAAACACACTAATATGATCACCTAGGAAAACCAATGAAACAAACCTTCTTAAGGTAAAAACCTGAAGAGGATTTGACCTAACTATCCTCAAGGTAAAACAAATCCACTACAAGAATTGAAACTTTTACAAAAGATTTAACCCTAAATCTATTGTTACCTCTAGTAGTAACTTACTGACACGACCACGTACAAGTTCTGAATCCACAGACTCCTCACTTGGATTTGCTAGACACAAACTCCCATGTTTGTGACTTTGAGATCATACTAAAAGGTTTTAGATCACAACTTGTTGATCTTGTAACAACTAGATTCCACTAGCACTTGATTGTAGATCTTGTTCCGGTAGACACTTGTAGAGTTAAAAGGTATAAAACCTCTCAGATCTCACAAAAGTAACTCACAGGTCTTCCCAGAGTCTTCAAAACGTAATTAGGGTTTTCCTTTTATATTTATAAGTGTTGGACTGAAACCTTAAACATTTTTGCGAGCTTGGGCCTGATTTAAAATTCTGCAAAAATTATTTTTCTATGATATTCAATTGGTCGAACCTTATTCTTCGATTGGTCTAGTTTCACATAATTTCAATTCTTTTTATTGCAACTTGAATATTCTTGAGTATTGACTTGAAACACTTTGAGCAATGTCTAACACCTATCATAGACATATTTTTGTTCTTGGTTTGCCAACGTATACAAATTGAGACTCTAAACATTTAATCCTAAATCTTTAAATCCTAACAATCTTCCCATTTGGCAATCCATGACAAAACACACATATATATGAATTGCTCAACCCAAGAATTAGCCCAACTTACAAAGTGTTGCCCAAATATAATTCCATCACAATCCACTAACTATTAACTGCTAGAATAGACAGCAATTGAGAAAGAATTAACCTGTAAATTCTTGCAACACTCAAAACAAACCATAAATACATGTGTAAAAATTATAGTAGAAATCCAAAATTTAAAAACTAAACTTGAATTTACAAAACATAAAAAGATAGACAGATATATCAAATGATTGATCATCAAATAAAACATCATAGTCATCATAGTCAATCATAAACCATCAATGTTTATGGAACAAGAACAATAGAAGAAAATATACATAAAAAATGATATACATCACATCATCAACTAAACTACTCCCCCTAAATACAAAAACTCTCTAACTCTCCCCCTAAGTACAAGAGCAAGAAAATATCTAAACCTACCCCTCCTTTTTGTTGCATACTACCAAAGGCAACCATCAAGAATCAGCGGGTAGAGGAGGTGGAAATGCACTCCTATACTCAGCAAAATTAGCTCTCAAGGTAGCAACCTCAGTGAGTAGCTCATTAATAAGCTGTCCATGTGCTACCTGAGTGGTCATAAAAGTCTCCATCATGGCACGAAGTGAAAGAGAAGGAGTAATTGTAAGATCAACAGTATCAGTATCACTAGCAGGTTCTACAACAGCCGTAGGATCCACATTAATCTCCTCAACAGTAGGCTAATCACTGGAAGTAGGAGCAACAGTAGAAGCTTCCCCTCTTGGTCGCTTTGAAGTCCCAGTGCTTGGTTCAACACACTTCATCTGAATTTGTTGCTGTCTAAGAAAAGTGGTTCTTATAGGGTAGTGATATGAACTAACTCTAAAGAAGGAAAGTCAGATAACCTTAGAAAGTTCAACACCCTATAACATTGGAAAGAACTACCTATGTGCTTTAGATGTACTCCTAAAAGCCTTAACAATTGTTAGAATAAATAGGGAAGGAAAACACATGGACCTGTTATAAAAGGCATAAAGAAAAGCACATTTGTCTAAAGGAATGGTGTGAATGTGAGAAATAGGAAAGATGTTATGACATACTATCCTAAAGAAAAGATAGATAAGCTCAGTCAAGTCACTTGAGTTTATCCTCGGTTTAGATCCCCTAGTGACTGATTTTCCACAAAGTAAAGACATCACATTATCAACAGGAGGAGACTCAGTGTATGGATATGTAGGTCTACATACAAGAGGTACATCATACATTTCTTTTCCATTCTATTTCATTAATTTCTATTCCATTTCATTTAATTCATTTATCAACTCTATAATAAGGGCTAAGATATAAGGAGGAGAGGAAATATACTATGAAGTAGAAATGATATCAAGGATTTAAAAGGACGATAAGTAATATTATATCATCTAAACTTTTTAGTAAATTAATATTTTGAAAATTTTATCATTATGTTATATGTTTTTTTTTTGTGGTAAATCACGTCAAATTTCATATCAATAAGATATTAGTAACTATTTAATCTGCAAACAACATAACTTTAAAATATAAAAACATTTTATAGAGATGAAATAATTATCTATATTATTATTTAAGGGGCTTCTGAGCCATTTAAGTCATGGTCTATAAATAAAACTCCAAGATTTTAGGTAGATTAAAAAAAATAATTTTTTCTTTTTCCACCACATCTCTCCATATCCCATAAAATTAGCAACCTCTCTTTACAATTTGTTTTTTTTTTTTGGAGATTATATCAACTTGGATTTATTATTGATAGAGTTGAAGAGGTAAAAAAAAAAAAAAAAAAAGATGAGAGGGAAAAAAAAGGGAGAGATATGTTTTTTTTTGTTTTTTTGTTTTTTTTGTTTTAATATAAGAACCTGTTTTTCTGGGTTAGAAAATTGATATGAACATTATTTCAATTAAAAAAAAAAATGAAAGAGCTGACCAAAGGCAAAGAGGCCCTAAACCCTAAAGGCCTAAACCCTTTTCGACACAAGGCAAAAATCCTATCCTAAACTAAAACCCTCCTCAATCCGAGGTAAACTGTTAAACCCCACACACAAATTCTGGAAAAATTTCTTTCATTCCATGACATCAAAAATGATGTTCGCAATCCTGAACAGGTCCCGAGACCTCACAACTAATGCAATCCTAATAGTAAGATCTTACAACACTGGAAAGCATGGTACCACTAGCAGAAGAAACCTCTTCTCAAGAATTTGTCCTATGGGGGACCCTTCCTTCAGTGTAGTTCCAGTTCTTGATCAGTGGGTGCAAGAAGGCAACAAAGTCAAGAGCCTTGAGCTCCAGCGCATTGTGCGCGACCTCCGAGCTCGCAGGCGGTACAACCAAGCTCTCGAGGTCAGTTTATTTTCTGGGTAATGCTCTGTTTGGTTGCTGAGTAAATTATTATTATTTTTTCAAATGTAGCTTGAGGGTTTTGTTGTAGCTGCTTTGGAAATGTTGAACAAAAGGAAAGATACTCTGGGTTTTTTTTTGAAATGCTTGTTTGGTTTTGATTGAATGATGGAAAATTTGCTTCAATAATGGTAAAGAGTTGTATTGCTCACAGTTGAGAAGGTTCTCTGTTTGGCTGTAGAGAAAAGGCGGAAAAAGAGCTAAACAAAGAAAGAATGGGTTTGGTGTATTATTTGGGTTTTGGGCAAATGAGGAACTCTTCATCAAAAGGGCTAGGTCAGATTAAGAGAACCTTTTGTTTTTCCTGGCTGCAAAAGATGAAATTTATAAGAGGGTTGAAATTTATATAATCTCCTTTGCTAAGATCTTCTAAGCAAATTGTGGTGGGTGATGGGTTTTTGAGTTGCCAGGAAATATATATATGATAATTTGTGCTTGACATTTAGATAAGCAAGTGTTCATGAGCTTGTACAAAGGCAGAAATAAATCCTATATTAGTGGCTTGGACTCCATTGGTGTCTATTTTTGGTTTCTGAAGTTATTTTGATGATTCAGGGAAATGTGTTGAAACTTAAAAGAAATGCATTTTGATTGGCATATCAGAATATTGGTGCGTTTTGAAATGAAATTATGCTAAGAAATGAAACTTATCTTTTCTAGGGTTCATTATGGCAAAGTGAATTTCTTTTGTTGGGTTGTAGCTTTCTGATCCCCATTCAAGTCTGGCTGAACTACAAAACTCCAAAAATGTTTGCCTACAAGAGGAAGTATCCAATTAAGAGTCATTGTATATGACAGTTTAACATGATTTTTGTTGGTAACTTACAGATGCTAGTGAGATGTAAACCCACAATCTCACCCTTAAAATCAGAGTAAATGAGTCGAGGAATACTAGTGTGGAAAAAGGAATGGATTGATGTGCATATTTTTGACTGACTTGTTTAAAGCTGGTAGATGCATCTGTTTAGTCTTGGTGCAATATACCTTTTTAAGTATCCATATGATGTCAGATTCAAGGTTGGTTCTTTGGACCCACACAGAAATCTTTCTCCATTTATTGAATCTCTAATTTGAACCATATATTGCTTGACATGGATCTTCTAGCTTTGGTTAGTTGACTGAAATCTTCTTGACACAGCAAATACTGAAAGTAAGGGTGTGTCCATAATCCCTGAAAATCTGATCCTACAGATAGTGGGACTCGGAGGTGTCATGTGGATTAGTAACTTTACATTTTGGATTTGTAAACTTTCTTTTGCTCTCAGACCTGTATGTGAATTTCAATCAAGAATTGTGTTCCTCATCAAATTCTCTCTATTTCCTACCTTTTCCATTGCTGACGATTTCATAGGCTCTTCTGGAGTTGTTTGATCTGGGAAGGGATGGAGTACTCTGATTGTAAATTTTCCGGCATCTCTATAATAAGCTAGAATATCAAGAAGAGCATACCTGCTCATTTTAGAGCATAAACAATTTCTTGAGTTCTCTTTCACGTGCAGGAATGTATAACAGAAGGAATGGTGTTCAGCATTGGCATCAAGCTATATTTTTGTGGCCTCTTGCTAGGCACCAAGAGGGCAGATTAAAATAGCAAAATTTGTACGATTAGGATCCTTGTGTGTGTGTGTGTATTCTTAATGCTTTTTTACATAGGTTGATTATTCTGTCTAGTCATAGAAACTTCATCTTGGAATAAGATACTAGCAATGCCAGTTGGTGCATTTGTGGGATGACCTCCATAAATATTTAAAACAATTAGTATATTATATGTCTATCTTAAGTGATTACATTTTTTTTTTTTTTTTAATTTGCAAAATCTACTATAAAGAGTTATTGAAAAATAAATGATTATTGCTGTCATTCCATGGCTTACTGAAAGGAGAAAAATTTCCAGATTTGAGTGAATTTGTGAGAGCGGCGGTAAAATTAATCTTCCAGCCAATGTTAACTGTTTTTCAATAATATATTCAACATGTATGACGCTAGTAACCTTTAAAAATGAGATTTTGAAAGTTTTTCTGCTTCTGGCTTAAGGCTTGGTGCATCTTACATCCACATTTGAGGATGATTTCTCGCTCGTAGATGCATTCATAACCACCCCCACCCCCCAAAAAAAAGGAAAACACCAGCAATACACACACAGTATATATATAGTGTCCTCTCCTGTATTTCTACCTAAACTCTTTTATTAGATTTATATCATGCTTCTCTCCTAACTCTTCCTTTTTCTTTTTTCTGATTAATTTTCGAACTTTGAAATGCCTAGGAGATCTGTGGTTTTTTGTTTGTCATGGTAGTTGAAGTCACCATGTTAATCCTCTGCTGCAGGTTTCAGAGTGGGTGAGTAGCAAGGGACTCTGCTCATTCTCACCAGGTGATCAGGCTGTGCAGTTAGATCTGATTGGTAGAGTTCGTGGGCTGGATTCTGCAGAAAACTACTTTAATAACTTGAGTGATCAAGACAAAATTTACAAAATTTATGGTGCTCTTTTAAATTGTTATGTCAGGGAAGGCAATGTTGACAAGTCCCTCTCTCACTTGCAGAAGATGAAAGACATAGGTTTTACTTTCAGTCCTCTCATCTACAACGATATCATGTGCCTATATACAAACACTGGCCAGATTGAGAAAGTCCCTGATGTCTTATCAGAAATGAAGGAGAATGGTGTCTCCCCTGACCATTTTAGCTATAAAATTTGCATAAATTCATATGGTGCAAGATCTGATCTTAAAAGCATGGAGAAAGTTTTAGAAGAAATGGAGAGCATACCCCACATCTCTATGGACTGGACCACTTATTCAATGGTGGCCAACTATTGCATCAAAGCAAGTATGCGTGAGAAAGCTCTAATGCACCTGAAAAAATGTGAGGAAAAGGTAAATAAAGATGCACTTGGCTACAATAATCTAATTTCACTCTATGCAAGTCTTGGAAATAAAGATGAGATGATGAGGTTGTGGGGACTTGAAAAATCCAACTGTAAGAAGCAAATCAACAGGGATTATATAACCATGCTGGGTTCTCTAGTGAAGCTTGGGGAGTTCGAAGAAACTGAAAAGTTGCTTGAGGAGTGGGAGTCATCCTGCCACTGTTATGATTTCCGCGTGCCAAACATTCTCCTTATTGGGTATTGTCAGAAGGGACTGATTGAAAAAGCTGAAACTATACTTCGAGATAAAGTCAATAAAGGGAAGACTCCAATCCCAAATAGTTGGGCAATTCTTGCAGCAGGCTATGTGGATAAGCAGAATATGGAGAAGGCTTTTGAATGCATGAAGGAAGCTTTGGCTGTACGGGCAGAAAATAAAGGGTGGCGGCCTAAAGTTACACTGATTTCAAGCATATTGAATTGGCTTGGTGATAATGGAGGCATTGAAGAAGTTGAAGCTTTTCTGGGCTCTTTGAAGACTATTGTTCCATTGGACAGGGAAATGTACCACGTTTTGTTCAAGGCATATATCAGGGGTGGGAAAGAAGTGGATGGGCTTTTAGAGAGCATGAAAGCTGACAAAATAGATCAAAATGAGGAAACAGATAGTATTCTAAACTCAAGACAGGGAAAACCTAAAATGGTGCATGGCTTTTGATGGATGCTTTTGCTTGATTATGGCATATTGATCTGCAATTATAGTGCACACTTCAAAATACTTTTAGCTGTTGTGATCAGTTCTAAGATTCAGCGAGCAGTTTGAACTACTAGTATTTGTGAAAATTAAGTTTTTGAATGCCACACTCAAAATATGAAACAATATGCCACTCATGTCAAAAACTTTATTCTGATTATTGATATTCTCTTTTCCTTTGTTTCCCTACGATTTTATATAATATATGCTTACACGACACTCGAAATATTTTTTCTAACATTTGCCTAGTTTATAGTGATTCTAAATATAGAATGGAAACAATGTTAGGATTTGATTTGCAATATGTAAAATGCCTTGTGCATTCAAGTGGTTTTGAATTAGTCTCTTAATGTTGAGGGCATATATATGAAACAGAACAATTGGTTGAAATGACATCTTATTTTGAGGTTATTCTAGATGAAAATATAATTTGAAAAATATGTATTTGGGCTCCATTCATATAAATGGTTGTAGACTTGTAGTATCAAAACCTGAAGAGGTACAGTGTCATATCTGAAAATAGGAGGGGACTTTTGACATCAAAATGACTTAATTAAATTTTTCATAAATTTTATTCATTCAATGTGATTTGTTAGATGACAAGTGTTAATCTGCATGGTTCACAAAATATTGGCTCTTCTTCTTTATCATCTATTACAAAATAATTTCCACTAGCAAAAATCTTAATTTTTAGACCAAACATCTTTTTACAAAAGATTTCATCTGGTTTTTAAGGTCTATCGGTTTTGTAATAAATATAGGATTATGTCATCTATCCAATTATCTCCCCGTTAGGTAGGAAATTATTTGTCCAAGCATTAATTTGTTGAGGAAAAACCGATCTAATTTATGGCCCGTTTAGAGAGAGAGGAGAAGGAGGGAGAGTGAAGGAGAGTAGAGTAGAGTTGGCTTAAAATAGACTAAATTTAAGCTAAATTTACTCTATTCTACACTACTTCCTCTCCCTCTTTCTCAATCCAAACGGGCCATTAGAGTTATTGATATATGATGGTCGATCATTGAAGAAAAATTCCAATCGAGTATAATAGGCATCAATCAAAAGTTCTCTCACAAGATAAGGTGCTTCATTAGTGGGTTTTCATATATATATATATATATATATGTATGTATGTATGTATATATATATATATATATATATATATATATATATATATATATATAGAGTTTAATTTGTTAAAATTAAAAAGTCAATATATAATTTTTTGGGATTTATTTATTAACTAAGAAGTACGGGTCCAAATGTTGTCCATTGAGCACTCGCAAGAAATGTCTAGTTGCAAAATATGACACACATATTTTACATAAACAAAATTTGGACATTCATTATATTTTCAAAAACTTCTACAATCACTACATTTTTTTTTTAACTCTTTTGAAAAAAGAGTAGCCCACGAAGAGGTGGGCTGATCTATATTTTGAGATCAAAGGATTCATTCAATTCTGGGCTTAGCTGTTTCTAAAAAAAAGAAAACATTTGGGCCTAGTTTTAGACGTAACGCATATCTTAACCTTCATCCCAGATACATCAAATCCGAAACCAATATAAATAGCTCCATCACTGTCCCATATCTGCTTCGTAGCTCGTATTCCCTTCCCTCTCTCACTGTAAAATAAAAAATCTTCAAAACCAAAAACGAAAATGGCAAAAGATCGAAACGGTGCGCTGCCAGAGAAGCGAGCAAATGAGGAAGAAGAAGAAGAAGAAGAAGAAACCGAAGCTCCGTCGAAGAGAAAATCCAGGAAAGAGCGAGAGCATTCCGGTACCGATTCAGATTCCGGTTCCGGAGAAGAGAGAAAAGGCGTTAAGTCTCGAAGAAAAGCGCGGGAAAGATCCGATTCGGAGGAGGAAGAGGATGTGAGTAAAAAGCACGGGAAAAGCGAGAGGAGAAAGAAGAGGAAATCGCGAAGGCGGTACAGTAGCGAAGAGGATTCGAGTTCGGGTTCGGATTCTGAGTCGGAGTATTCTGATTCGGAGTCGGATCAGGACAGTGGTTCGGATTCGGAGGCGGAGAGTGAGAGCGAGAGAGAGAGGAGGAGGAGGAAGAAGAGGAGAGGGAGAGAGGATGAGGAGAGAGAAAGGAGAAGGAGAAGGAAAGAGAAAGAGAGGAGGAGGAGGAAGAGAGAGAAAGAAGAAGAGAGAAAGAGGAGAGAGAAACGTAAGAAGAAGAAGAAGGAGAAGAAAGAGAGAGGGAAGAAGGGAGCGGTGACGAACTCGTGGGGGAAGTATGGGATTATCAGAGAAACCGATATGTGGTAAGTCACTGGTTAGGGCTTGTGTTTGTGTTTGGTTGCTGAGAAATTATTTAGGAGCATTGGCTGTGGAGAGAATAAATGCATGGCAATTTTTCTTTCGGAAAACGAGAAATAAGAATAATATGAAGATTTCGATTGTATTTTTCTTGTTAGCCACTAATTATTCAATTTTGTGTGAAATAAATTGACTGTTTTTGTTTATATGATACTTTGTACTTTGTAGGAACAAACGGCCAGAGTTCACTGCATGGTTGGCAGAAGTAAAACAGGTATTCCATCTCTCACAATTTCACCATCTCGTAGCATGTTCAAGACATATCATTTTCCTTAGCCATTATCATTAATAACGGGTATATGTAAACTAGTGATAATTTTGCATAGAATCAATTATTCACCTGTAAAAACTTGAATTCCCTCTGCTTTTTAAATTTTAACTTTCAATGTGATAATTGCTGTGAGTGTGTGTGTGTGTGAGAGAGAGAGAGAGAGAGAGATGAAGGAAGCATGGAGGCGGGGCACACAAAAATATGGAAATGGTAGAGACATAGCAAATTATTAGTTATCATAGTATAGTATATGATAAAAGTTGGGTCATAGAGGTTGTGGTTGTGCCAAATTTCCATCTCTGAGGGGAGTGGCTACACTTTCTTTGTGCCAAGGCCCAAGTGGCTAACGTTGGTTATAGGCATATTATAAAGTATTCATGATAAAATCAGATGGAGATTAAATTCAATAAGGAATTGGTGTAAAACCTCATCTTTACTCCGTTGAAATATTTCCGCATCATAATTTTTTAAATTGATGAATAGGTATTTCTACACACTATCACAAATCTAATAAAAGCCTTTTTACCCTATAGTTATAAAATTCCATGCTAAAATTAGGGGGAAAAAAGAAGAAGGAAATTGGTGAAAAAGAAAAAGATATTCTTTAATAATATTGCCGAACAGCTGGAGATGCCACCCATATGCCCCTAAGATCTAATTTGGACCTCCACCAATAGGTGAAATCCTTATCTATAGTTTGGTGCCCAGGAATTTTTTTTTTTGATGACATAGGAGATCTTCACTCAGATTAGTTGTACATCGCAGAGCATACTGTACAACAATCCTCACTATTAATCAAACCCAGAAATTGAAACAGGAAAACAAGAATTGTTTGCAACTTATGGCAATGGGTTTCTCAAACCAAAATATTTATATTAACATGTAGGTCCAGTCAAAGTCCAATTTCTCTGCCTCTATCTACTGCATTGTGTACCTAAATACTCCTCTTCCACATTCTTTACTTCAAGCAAACTAATGGTGACTGCAATTTTGGTATGTCTTTGTAAATTCAATAATCTTTAAATTACTTTTAATCCTATCCAGTGAATGGCAAGACACACACATGGAGGTCAGGTACAGCCTGCTTCTCCAAATCTAGGAAATCCTTTTATATGATAACCACAAAACCTAAAAGGGGATGATTAGGGTGTCAATGCAGCTTCTGTAGCAAAGTTGTTAGTACTTTTTTTTTTTTGATAAACATTTTATTAGTAGTGTTTCTTGTTCTTCTTCACCCATGGTGTTTTTTTTTTTTGGCCCTTTTTTATTTTTACAAAAGAATTTTATAATTACATGGTGAAAAGGTTTTTATTAGAGCTTTGATTGTGTGGAAATACTTATTCATCTAATTGAAAAAATCTGATGTGAAAATATTATATTGGAGGTGTAAAGATGAGGTTTTACACTGAATCCTTATTGAGTTTAATCTCAATTATATATTATTTAAGCTTATGTCCAACCGTATAAGACAAGAGCCTTCAACTAGTTCTATATTTTTAGGTTAAAGATAACCATAAAAATATTCGAAAACACGTAGAAAATATTCAAAAACAGTAATGGATAGCAAAGAAATAGATTGATCAGCTTAAAATAGAATTGGTGAGAAGAGAAGAGAGTCAAATTGTGAAATAGAGAGTCAACCAAAGATAATAGACTAATCAAGAGTACTTTATAGTTTATTCAACCTACCTACTTACTACTTGTCTTTTTTTTCCCCCATTTCCATGGGAGTAGCTTGCTGCATGCATAAGTTATATAGAGAGGTTTCTTGTGGGGTGGACTTGGAACTGAGTTTAAGTATCAACTAGTGCATTGGAGTAAAGTCTGTGAAACACTCCAGAGTGGCAATTTGGGTACCAGAAATTTAGTTGAGCTCAACAAGGCTGTGTTGGGGAATGGGCTCTAGGGATATGCATGTGAGAAGGAGGCCTTGTGGCGGAACGTGGTGGATCAGAAATATGGCAGTGTGTGTTTGTTGGGGGGGGGGGGAGTTGGAGGGTGGGGGCTTGGTCCTCTAACGAGCTCTGAGGTTTGCATGGGGTTAGCCTCTGGAAGAACATAGGGGGTAGGATGCAATTATTTGGAACATGATTCCTCATTGTCTAATGTGGGGTATTTTGGGGGACAAAATGCTTGGATTTTTGAAGGAACCGAAAGTTCAACTCAAGGCCTGAAACTAGCTTTTCTCTGTACTTGGGTGGACAATGGCTTTTTGTGTTTTCACTTTTAACTCCTTACCTGCTTTGCTTAATAGTTGTACTTTTCATGCACCGTAGTTTTGTTTGGTTTCATGTTTACCTCAGCACACTTCCTGTGTGCTTTGGTTCTTTGTAGTTGATTATTTTCTTTCAATGAAGTTTTATTATTAAAAAAAAAAAACATATGGGGCAGGATGGGATACTTTTCTAAGGTTCAGTAGTTTTAGTGTGGGTGATGGCACCTGCATAAAGTTTTGGCATGACTCTTGGTCTGGAGGATAACTATTGAGGGAGACATTCCCAAAAGTATTTTTGAATAGCATGTGATACAAGAGGCATCAGTGGCTGATCATTAGATCATTTTGGGGGAGTCCCATCATTGGGATATTAGTTTTGTTACAACAGTATAGTTGTATAGGATTTGGAACTGGAATTCCTTGTAACCTTTATGGTCTAATTTACTCCAGTCAGATATGATGAAGTGGAGTGGACTCACATCTTTACACCCTTCAACCCAATCTTCCTTTTCTTCGAAAAATTTGTGGAAGCCTAAACTCCCAAGTAAGGGGGCCTGAGGAAAAATCCTGACTGTTGATATTTTCAGGAAGCGGTGGGTGATGGTTATATACTGGTGTTGTATGTGTAAGCTGGTAGTTGGCTGGGGAAACTACGAATCTTCTACTTATTTACTGCCCTATTGCTCAAGAGCTTTGGAGTATAGTATTTGTTTTGTTTGGGGTCCAGCAGGTAATGTTGAGGGGTGTGGTGGAGCTTCTAGCAAGTTGGCAAGGCAGGTTTTATAGAAGCGGCAATAGTGTGATTCAAATGTGATCCCTCACTGTCTCATATGGTGTCTTTAGTGTGAGAGATGCTAGAATGTTCGAGGGACCTGAGAAATCCGTTCTAGATGGACCAGATCTCAATTTTTCATTCCTCAAATCTATATTTGAGTGGATTAATGTGTCCAATTTATTTTCATTTGAGATTCACGAGAGTTTTTCTTTTTGTGCTTAATGTTGGTGTACTTTTTGTACCCATCATGTGTACATGGGTGGGGCCCCTTTGTCTTTATTGAATTATTATTATTTTTTTTTTGATTCCTGTTAATGGTTTTCCTTAGGGTACTTGTTAATGGACAATTTTATGAAAGTTTTGATACTATTTTTATGGGAAATATAAAAAGCTATTAAAAAAATCAGTTACTGTTTTCTTTTCCCATAAAAAGTTTCTAAAAATATTTCCTAAACTATTGCTCTTAGGGAATCTGTTAACTTTTCCCTATTTTTTATTAAAGAAGAAAAAGAACAAAGAGAGAGAGAGAGAGAGAGAGAGAGAGAGAGAGAGCATAAAGCATGCAGGCACATCCACACCATTTGATTGGATCTACTGGTGCTTGGATCTACCATCCAATTGATCATGGGGTAAGAGATAGCATATATGCATGCAGGCATGTACACCATTTGATTTTGCCCTGTTTGTGCTTCATAGGATGAAAGACATAAGAGTTGCATTACTTTTATGCTTTATATGTATTCTTTTTTCAAATTGGTCGTATGCTTAGGATGTGATAATTGTTTTTGATATTTCTTTGCAGGTGAACCTTGAAAGTTTGCCTAATTGGGAAGAGAAGCAGATGTTTAAACAGTAAGTACACAAAAATGTTGATTGGATTGAGTTAAGCTCTAAAAGAAACTTTTTTTTTTTTTCTTTTTAAAGAATTTGTAAAATTAATTATTTTTTTCCTCTTATCTTCTGAATTGAGTAAAAATGTTTAGCCAATAAGCTCTAGCTCAAATGGCACCTGCTATCCTTGTGAGTGCAAGGTGGAGGGATGATGTCATAGGTTCAAGCCCATAGGGGTGTGTGTTACTTACCAATAAATAAATTTTTGCAAAAGAACTTTAGTATTGTATAAATGTTTAATGTTTATTACCTATCCAAAAAAGAAAGAAAGTCTAATGCCTCTTTGTTCTGGCAGATTCATGGAGGATCACAATACAGCTACTTTTCCTTCCAAAAAGTGAGCTTCTTTGCTGTTAGTTAAATAGTCTCTTGTTTTTCATTCTTTTGTGCAGAGTTGTAACTTAATTAGTCTTTCTCTTTTTTATTAGTAGTAGTTTGAGGTTCATTGACTCTGGTTCTGTTAGGCTTATCTCAAATTTTCCTGGATATGAGTAGTCTTTTCTCTGTTGAAGGTGTATCTTTCCCTGTAGTCAAAGTGTTATTTGTCAATCCCTGTTTTCATTAGTGAAACTGGCAAAAGGGAGGAAATCAAGGCCGAAGCGTGACTCGGTATGTAGAAAAGTACAAGCATATGGACAGGTCATTGAGAGCATAGGCAAGAGCGAGCGTATAGGCTTTGAACCAATAATAAAGGAGATCTGGTTGGGGGAGGGAAAAGTGAGGAGACCTGTGCTTATTGGAGACTGGAACTAGGTTGTGGGTACTTTTACATTAAGGAGTAAATTGTGAAATTATAACAGATGGTGCCCATTGGGTAGATTTTATTATTATTGTTATCATCATCATCATCATCATCATGGTTCTTCATCTACATAAGTACTTGAAAATAGGCCCAAATCAGTGATAAAAATGTGGCAGTCCTTTATTTATTTTAGTCTATATCATAAAATGCACATGGTTGATGAACTAAGGGGTATACACCTTTTAATTTATTGCCAGGATGAAATAAAGAGAAGATTTTAGGACTCATTTGTTATCAGTTCCATGGTTTACTCCAAAGGGCCTTGCCTTGGTAAGGTTCCACATCATCAAAAAAAAGAAAGAAAGAAGATTTTAGGATTTAATTTCATATATTTAGTTGATGTTATACGGTCTTATCTATTTTAGAGAGTAGTGCTAATTGCTTGTTTGACACTCTCGTTGATATCTTAACCTTATACAAGGTTTTGCATTATAAATCAGTCCATCCAGTTTACGTCTTATCTATTTTAGAGAGTAGTGCTAATCGCTTATTTGACACTCATGTTGATATCTTCACCTTATACAAGGTTTTGCATTATAAATCAGTCCATCCAGTTTACCAACTATTAATAAGCCAATGAATTCTTTCAATGTTTGTGGTTTCAGGTATTACAACCTTGATGCCTATTACAGACGTAAAATGGAAAAGGAACAGATGAAAGGTTTTAAAAAAGTACAGCAGAAAGAACGTACTATCTTCGATGATGAAGAACAGCGTCGGTATGTTTCAGTGTTATTTGAATCAATCATGAAGCAAAGAGCCTGGCATCCTAGTAGTTCTGTGATTTTGTCTTGTTTGATCTGATGAAGAAAGGATTCTTGTTTTTAATTTTAATCACCCTCTTCATTTGTTCATATTCATCTGTCTCAAATCAAATAGCTAAAGCATGACAAAAACAGCATCAAACCAGTTAGGTATTGAGAATTTTCAACCAGTGCTAATTTTAAGTGCTACTTTGTTACTCTTATCAGTCAACTTTTTTGCCCTAAATTTCTGGCAAATTTTTTAATGTAATTGTTATTATTATTGCATCTTTATTAGAATGTCTTGTTATTTCTGAAATTAAATGAGAACCTTATTTGGAATTTTATATCCTAAAAAGTTGACCATCCTTTCATATTTAGCATTGAGAGAACAGCTTTTTCCTTCAGATTTTGTTCGTACTGTCGAATAAATTTACCTTACAGAGTCTTTATCAAGAGAGTATTAACATTCATCTGAAAAGGTATTATTAAGTATTTTTATTGTGTGATTTTGGTATTATTCAGTATTTTGACTTGTGTGATTTTATCTGTATGCTTTAATAATTGGTCTTGGTGAATTGTTTTAAAAAGGGACTGTTCAAATAACCAGAACAGGGAGAGTTTGAAGGTTTCATATTTAAAAAATGACGGAAGGTGCTATGGTTCTTCCTCTATAAAACTTAGAAGTTTTAAGGAGAAGTGTTGTAATAAAGTTAAAGAAGGTTAAATGATAAGTTGTAGAGACTGTTCAGTATCTGATGGCAACTGCCTGGCTCATTCAGTTGGCATAGTTTAATTTATGGGAATTGGACATGTAACTATTTTGCTTATTTTCAAATTACATAGGTTTGGCTTTTACTGTGCTTAGATTTTTATTTTTTATATTTATTTTTTTTAAATGTCAAGAAAAAATTAGCTCTCTTAACCTGGACTCTAATTATTTCTGCTATTCAGGCAAGAACTAATGCGAGAACGTGAAAAGCACAAGGAAGAACAGGTGGTAGCTTTAAAGATGTCAATGCAGGGTGGAATGGTTAGTTTCCAATTGATTACTTAAATTCTAATTTACTTGACCCATCACTTGATGGCAAATCATGCTATATCACTTTGTTTCCATTTGGATTCCAGGCGCAAGCAATGAAAGAGCAAGCTCAGCTGAGGGAGGAGATGGCTTACCAGTACAAAATTGGAAATTTTGAGGTGAGTATGATAAACTTGATCTGCCCCTACTTTGTGTTTTCCAATCATCTTGATTCAATATATTGAGGTCGTTACCACTGTTATAGGCTGCTGCCGCCATTCAGAGAAAATTGGATCCAGATGTTGCTATGTAAAGATCGGTGGCCATGTTTTGGGAAAATAGCACGTGTCATGTTTTTCACATTGCATTTGCATAATGAAATATGTAACGTGCAAAGGGGGTACCACTTATATTGAAGTAGAAAACATTATTGAAGTATCCTGTATCGAAAAGCTACCCAGATTCATGTTATATTCGAGGCTGTAAAATTTTGTTTTTAGTTGGTATTTATTTCAGGAGGGTTGAGTTTGTGTTTTGTTTTGCGTTCCTGCTAATTTGCAGGTTATATTGTAATATTTGTCATTTTCTTTTAAATAATTTCTCCTTTTTCCATACTTCTAGAATCGCTTGCAATATTGCAGAAAATCAAAGCAAACCAACTTGACAAGCAATCTTTTACATTGAAAGCATGGTTTTCAAATTAGAGATTCAATAGTAGGGGTGTCAATGTTCGATCCAACCCGCGAACATGACACGAATCCAACACGGGTTTTTTCGGATTAGAGTTGGGCCTTAATGGGTTTGGGTCATAAACGGGTCGATCCGAAAGTGATGCGATAAGAAACGTGTCATAAACAGGTCAACCTGTATAATCCGCAATAGACACGTTTGACACGCCAATTTATTTGTGTCAACTCAAAATGACCTACTTAACATAACCCGTTTAACTCGTATAACAAATAAATATTCATTTTATTTTAGATTTGTCAAATACCTTTTATATCCAACATATATTTTAAATTTAAAAAGAAAAGTTAGTAATTACAAAAATTTATAAGGGATATAATTGAAAATTGAAAATTGAAACTTTACAAACCCTAGATCTCTAAACCCTACAAACCCTAAATTTCTAACACTTCTTATAAATATCTTCTTCTTTTTAATTTCGGCCGTACTACTCTTCTCACACCCAATTCTCAAACTCAAAGTGTCAACTCACAAATCGATTATTGCTCTGTCTCTCTCTCTCTCTAAAGTGTATGCACTTCCTTTGGAGTGTAACGAACTTATTTCTAGATGAATGTTATATTTTTGTTGAACTATATTATTTTGAAAGTGGGTTGAAGACTTAAAATGTATGCACTACTTTTGGGATGTAAAAAAAATTATTTCTAGATGGATATTATATTTAATGTTATGCAAGTTGAAATGGGTTATGTTACATTTGTATCAACCCAATATGATTCGTTTATTAAGCATGTCAAATGGGTTGGGTCAGGTCAACCCGCCTTATTAACAGATCGGGTTAGGGTTGAAAGGTCATGACACGATTATTAAATAGGTAGGATTAGGGTTGAGCCATTTAGTCGAATATCCATACCTCGACACGACACAAACTCGACACGTTAACCCGAATTGACACCCCTATTCAATACAATGATTGTGGAATGGGTTTACACAAGTTGGTTGTTTTCGTACTAGCTGGCTGAGGTATTTCTTACTGGTCACCAAACCGGCACCAATATATTTCGCTTGAAAAACAGGCCTGTTTTTCCTTGTACCAATCATTCCAGTTTGTTTAGGCAACTTTGGCCGATTTTTTTTTTTGGTGGCAAGACCAGTACAAACTCAAGTGTTTTCTTCTTTCTTGCTTGACTCTTCTCCTTTTTTGTGTTTTCTCGGCCGGTTACTTCTTCAGTGTTTTCTACTTCTGTTTTCTAGGCCCGTTTAAGGTTCTCTTTCTTTTTAATTTTTTGTAGAAGGGCACAGTGTAATTGAAAGTGGTTGGTGTGTGCCATACTGCCACTGCAATGGCAGCTAATCCCACCTTTCTAGCCTGCATATTCGTGGAACTCAATCTCATTAAGTTGATCATTTGGAGCAAAGTTTGGCGCATGCTTGCCGATGGCCTTCCCCACTGAAACAAGAGTGGGTCTTTACCAACTTAAAAATATTAGATTTTAGGGTATGGGTTTGTCTTTTGTCTTTTTATTTATTTTTTATTTTTTTAATATTTAATAAAACATTATACAGTGCTGACTGTTGTGAATATTTTTAATTAGATTGATTATAAATTATTTTTATTAAGAAAATTCTTAGTTTACATTTTACTAGCAATGTAAGATTTACATTAGAAATTAAACAAATAAATGTGTATAACATTATACATATTTGTCTAGTCTATATTGTAAAATTTACTACTATATTTATTTTATTTATCAAAAAAAAAAGAAAAAAGTAAGATTTACCTTTTTTTATTTAAAAAAATTATTACCTTGATTATAAATTTGTAAAAATATCACTATTTTTCTTGTTTTATTATCTTATAAGTAGATGGGTATATATATATTTTTTAATTATTGGGCTAACATTATAATTTTAAGTTCTTAAAAAAAAAGATGGGTTTAGTTAAACGACAAATACATGAGTCCGTTTGGAAATACTTTATTTAGCTTTTTACTGAAAACTATTTGCTAAAAGTATGCTAAAATATACTTGTACTTTGAAAAATATTTGAAAAAGTGAAGTTTAAAAAAGTTGTATATAAAAACTAAAAATTAAAAGTTAAAAGCTGAAGTTGATATCGAACAGACTTTTAGTATATCCAGTAGCTTGTAGAATATTTAGTAAATCCAAATTAATATGAGTAATATCCACTAGTCATGACAAGTAATGGAGGTGCCACGTTGATGTAATGAAGTTGCCACTTATAACCCCAAGAATTATTTGTGATAGTCCATATATAGTCGTGAAAGATTGATTAAAAAAGAAAAATTTTCTGTCTTTCTTTCAACATTTAATTTCGGAGGTCACACTTCGAATAAAAACATTGAATTATGTTACCATTTCACTTGTCATAATCGGGCAACAAATTGAGTGAGCCAGATTCTAAAATTCCAGCCATATAAAGAGGTAACAAAGCCTATTTATGAACATCTCTTTTTCAATAATAATTAAAATAAAATCGCTTGATTCAAAAAGCAAACATACTTATCCTATGGAACAATTTCTTTGACATGGAGGTCAGAGTGCTTCAGATAATCGATCCTCTCTCTCTCAAAGTTAGTTGCTAAGTACCAGTTATAGATTAATAACTCAGAGTACTTAAGATAGTTGATCCTCTCTCTCTCTCTCTCTCTCTCTCTCTCTCTCTCTCTCAAAATTAGTTGCTAAGTACATCCTCAACTGTAATCCGTTAAAACATCAAAATCCTCAACACTCCTCTTTTTCAACGGTAAGTAGACAAGTGAGTTTCACCATACCAAGTTTAAGTTTAAACTTAAACTTTAAGTCTTGTGTGTTGCATGCTACATGTGTGTGTATATGCATGAAAAAATATTTGAATTTAATACTTATTGTAGAAAATAGGTGGTATGGTTTTACCTCTGTTTAGCTAATTTTTGTTATAATTCTTTCGTGTAGTGTGTGTATATATGTATGAAAAATTATTTGAATTTAATATTTATTGTAGAAAAGAGGCAGTGTAGAGTGCCTTGGGAACATTGCTAGTTTTTCAAGAATAATTTTCTTTGTTAAACTCAGTACCCCAAATCCTAAATTTTGCTGTCTTCAAGACTAGGTCTCCTCTTGAATATATCTCACAAATTCAACTTCATGTTTCAATCCTCCGTATTGATTAAGTGTCCGTTTGAGATTTCTTTATTTTGTAAAAATTGAAAACTTTTTGCTGAAAGTGCCGTAGATAAAAATAAAAGTTCACTGAAGTAGTACAGAATAATACCAAAAAATACAGTGGAACCTATGAACAATAGCAAAAATAAGCTAAATAGTAAAATAAGTTAACAAAAATAATCTATGCAAATGGACGTTAAAAATAAAATTTTTAAGGTGCGATAAAAAACAAGTAACGAGGATCATCATCCAGTGGCTTCATCAAGCAAAACCAATCTTCAAAGTCATCAGTGGCGCCTCCATGAATTTTTCTTAGGATGTTCCTTAAAAAATATAAATTATACAAACTAATAAAAATAGAAATTCATATATTGACGACAACAACAATAAAAAAACAAGCAAATACATAAAATTTACAATTGTTTTTTACGAGTTTTAATATTTTGAAATCGTTGCATGATAGTCTCATTATTAATGCAACAAGCTATATCTCTTTTAATGTATACAACCAAGCAATCATTCATCCACTAAATGTAGAACAAATTATGGAGCAAAATTTAATTTTATTGGTATAAAAAAAACTGCGAGTGTACTCAAAATTTTTTTTTAAGGGTAGACAAATAAATTTTTTTAAATTATTATATATATTAAAAAAATTTCAGGTCTGGTCCCAAACCAACCTGATCTTAAGGTGGCGCCGCACCTGAAAGTCGTCATAATACTGATGACAAGTTGACAACATACACAGTAGATCATAGGTGTAAGTTTGGGGAAGATTAATTAAAAATATCCTCTGATTAAGTTAACTGACCGAACGTTTTCTCTTGAGGTTTTAATATATGTACTATAATCCTACCAATATTCACCAATTAAAAACAAAGAAAACATCAGAAAAGTTCAAGGATCTCTTACCTTTTCGCCACCAGGAAGCCTGAATACCCTGTTTACATATCCAATCTTATCTTCAATGGTCCAGTCCTCGTCAAGTACGTATATTTCAAATCTGATCAGACCGTCCCTGAGTATTGTGATGCAGAATCATTAGCTTCTAGGGTCAACCGGTCAAGCTCAACTTTACATTTCAATTTGCAAGAGGAAAAAGGAAAAAAAGACATCAGTCGCAATAACACGAAAAGTTATCCAACAAAGGAAATCTTCGTGATCGCCATTAAGGTAAATCTGGAGATGTAGCTGTTGGACATTACGGGGTATGGAAGTGTGGATCCATATGTCAAGAAAGAAAGTGTCACAACTCACAACGAGAATAGCTTTTTGGAGGAACGGTGCTATGCGTATGTGGAGAGCCAAAACTAGCTTCTGAATTCTGATGTATGATCGAGGTGGTGGAGTGTTCCAGAGGAGCTTCCACCTGCTCGACAAAATGGTTGCGGCGATGGCCTTTTCGGTTGGAAGGAAGGAAAGAAAGGCCGTCGCCACAAGCATTTTGTCGAGCGGGTGAGATAAATCATAAAATGGAAAAGGAGAAAGGCCATTTGGAGAAGAGGGTCAGGTAGATTGCTCAGCAACACGTACGCCGCAACAATGTTAGGGTTTGCTGGAGCTAATAATGAAGTTAGAGATGGAGGTTTTCTTTCTTTTTATAGTGTTTGCTATAGCTTAAGGTTTAGACTTGTAGGTTTAGAGTTCAGACTTACTGGTGGGAAAGTTAGATAAATGTTAAAAGGTAAAGTCACTTTTTTTTTTTCGCAGTGAAGGTCGTCATTAGAATGATTATGGCACTGGAATGATTATGGACAGGAATGAATTTTTCTTTTTGGAAAGGTTATTTAGCTTAGCCTCCGCTCATATGCTCATGTTTAGACAATTGTTAATATCCTATTATAAGAAAGTTTTCATATCATTTTTATAAAAAAAATTATATATATTATTTGTTATTTATTTATTTTTTACTTTTTTCATAAAAGTTTTCATAAAATGGTTTCTTAGAAAATGTTCTTAGGGTATTCGTTAACTTCTCTTTTTAAGCTATACAGTCCGTTTAATGATAATTTATCCTCTATTACTATGCCCAAGACATCAATTGATTTTTTCTATAGGCGAGTTAATTTGAACTTCAACTCTTTTTTTTTTGAAAATATTTTTTTTTGAAAATATTTTTTTTTTACAAGATAGAATTTTTACTCTAACCTAATTTAAGTGTCTATGTGTGTGAAACTCCCTCTTAGAGACTTGAACGGCCTTTGCCTCCCACATCCCACAAACACTTATACTTATGGAGTGACTACCGCACCAAGGATATGCGGTGGTAAACTTCAAATCTTTATTCCTCATAGGACTTGTTTGAATTAAATGACCATTTAGTTTAAATCTCTTATTTAATATTGACCAAAGATTTTAATAAAGGGTAAATTGCAAATTACTTTCCTAAATTTTGGGAGTATTTAGATTTTACACATTAAAATTTTAGAATTTGGATTTTACCTCCAACTACCCGCAAACTTTAGGGAGTAAAATCTAAATTCTAAAATATCACTGTGTAAAATCTAAACACCTGCAAACTTTGGGAGGTAAAATTTAAATTTTGAAACTTCAAAGTGTAAAATCCAAACATTTCCAAATTTTGAGGTATAATCTATAATTTAGCCTTTAGTAAGTTCTTATTTGAAGCTTAGCGAACTAGTTTTAACTGACAAAGAAAGTACAAAAAAGAAAATATGAAAAAAAAAAAACCCATAGTTTTATTATTGAAACACGTTAAATCCTAGTCTTTTTAATGGGACGCATTAAACTTTAGACTTTCATAGATATCAATAATCAATTATATGTGTGAGGCTGGGATTTGTTTAGGTTTTTCAAGGCACATTTATGAAGGTTTGGGGTTTATTTATTTATTTGATAGGAAAAGTTTGGGATTCAAATTTAAATTATCCTATTAGAAAATGAGGTTTAATGTCTCCTTACCATAGAATTATGGTGTTCTTTTTTATAAAAATAACAATTAAAAAAAGAGTTATTACAAAGATATTTAAAAATTGATTTGAAAATGAATTTGAATAATGTCATTTCAAAATGCGCTGACGTATTAGTGTATTAGTTTATAAATTTTATATAAGCTTTTACAATATCTCTAATATCACTATTAAAAAAAAAAAAAAAATTTAAGTCAAAATGTGACATTTTGGGTGTGGCTTAAAATCGAGTTACATTTTTTTTTTTTGGGGGTAAATTTCATTAATTACCCTTGAGGTTTGGGCAAATATCAAGGAGATCTAAAAGATTTCAAAACTGACCACTTTAGTCCCTAAAGACAACTTTGTCCCTAAACACCATTAGCCCCCTGTTAACTTCTCTCTCTTCCCGGTAACTCTCTCTTCCTTCATCATGAATGTCCCTGGTGGCAGTCCATCAAATAGGAAAGTCATTGAATTTTGGTGGAAACAAAATTCTTAAGAGGAATCCCACAACTAGTATAGCTAAGTCAACCACACTGTAGGACTGGGACTAGATAAATCTCACCTTCGTCCCTCTCATCCTTCTTCTCTCATTAGTCCACTTTGTCCCCTCTCTCTCTCTTTCTAACCTTAGATCTTTTCTCTCCTCAATTCACTCATCCCTCTATCTCTCTAACATTAGATCAGCCACAACCACCACCTCAGCAACAAAACCCAAATCCAAAAATCCCAGCAACCACCCCCACTACAAATCTACCTATATAAGAAATCCATCACCGCCACTGGCCTCAAAACCCAACCAAATCCAATGCAACAAAACTCAAATCCTTCAACAAAATTCAAATCCCAAAAAACCTATAGTAAACCCACCACCACCACCAGCCACAAACCCAAAAACCCACAACAAACCCACCACACATCAGAATCCACCACCACCAAAACACCCACAACAAACCAAAACCCAGCACCGGCAACCAACAATCATAGCCTAGAACCACAACACCACAATCCACTACTGTGAAAAGAAGAAAGAGACAATGAAAGGGTGGGCAGAGAGAGGAGAGTGGGTTGGGTTTGAGAGAGAGAGAGAGAGATGAGAGGGAGAAGAGAGGTCTGACTTCTAAGGGAGAAAGAAAGGAACTAGAGAGAGAGAGAGAGAGAGAGAGAGAGAGAGAGAGAGAGGTGGGAGAAAGTAAAATGAGTAACGAAGGCTAACAGAATTAGGATTAAATTGTCTTTAGGATTAAAGTGGTCAATTTTGAAATGTCATGGACCTGATTGGCATTAGCCAAAACCTCAGGGGGTGTGAATGAAATTTACCTTTTTTTATTTTTTTTATTTTTTTATAGAAACAGAGTTACATGTTAAAGTAGATAACTAGTAAAGATGCAGTTGTGTTTTAAGACATTAACTAAACATTTAATTAGTCATTCTTCTCTATAAAAAGAGAAATGAAAAAAAAAAAATGCACATTTGCCCTGCTTGCATATTCTACTAAATGACATCTTTACTATCGGCTCTACAATAAGGTAAATTACACAGTCACATAAGTCCCAAGTGGAAAAACATCCCCAAATTTTAACTAATATGATTATTTATTTCATTGTAATAGTATTAATTAATCCCAAATTTTAGCCAATAAATAAAATAATAATTTTATCAAATGAAATCATGAAAAAA
This sequence comes from Castanea sativa, assembly GCF_040712315.1. Lineage (NCBI taxonomy): Eukaryota > Viridiplantae > Streptophyta > Magnoliopsida > Fagales > Fagaceae > Castanea > Castanea sativa. Next base: position 20,334,590 of record NC_134018.1, on the reverse strand, counting down.
AAAAGGAAAAGAAATGTTACGTCCACAACATTTTTATCACAAATCCTAAGTGACAAGTTGTTATTAATTTTTGTTGGTGGAAAAAAGTAATTTTTGTGGTGGGTTCAAATTAGAATTAAACAACTTAATACCAATGATTTATTATAAAAATGTTATGAATGTAGATCTCTAAAAACAAATTCCACAACATTTTTCACAATATTTGAGTTATCAAACTTTTAGTAATTTTCATCTAAGTCCACCACTATAATTATGTTTTTACTTGTTACTATCAATTTGCAACATTAACAAGTGTGAAAAGTTTTGTCAATTTTTTTGTCTCTATAGACTTTCTCAAAATAAAAAATAAAAAATAAAAAATTTGCATGGGTCATAAGATCTGCTCTAGATCTTAGACTCTTTTTCTTTTGTATGTGATAGTTTTAGAGTGTTAGACTCATTATCTCCCACACTATATGCTTCTCATTCAAACAGAGCATTGAAAAATGAATAATTTATTTACTCTTTTCAAATGTGTCAGAAACCTGGTGGTTCCTAATTATGAATAAGAATTGTAAGGGAATTGACTTAATTGAGGTAATTACCTCCATAGAGAAAGAAAGAAACTAAGAGAGAAAGATGCACTAATGCACTAAGAAATTGGGTTATTCTTCCATGATGAAAATGTGATTACAAATAAGTATTTGTTGAACCCTAAAACTATTCTATTGACCCACATAGCCTTATCCTAATGGTCTTATTATTCCCCATGTGTATTCTAACATGTATTGATAATTCTAAGATGTATTAAATGTGATTAACATGTTTGGAATTGTAACTAACTATCTAACCAACTAACTAACTAAATGCAATATTACAACAATTATTATCTATATACCTATAAAGGTTCCTGGTGATGAACTGAAAACAAAGCAACTCCAATTTGTCCATGGGAGTCGTATAGGGCTAAAAGGCAAGAATGACTATACCCTGTGAGACAGTCGTCCATAAACAAGTGGGTCGTCCAAAAGGGTCATCCATAAGAAAGGCACATGGACGACCCCCCAACACTTGCGAAAATCCCAGGGAAGTTTATCTACACGAACTAGTAAATTGAACCACGTGTTATTATTTCAAGGCATGAGTAAGATCTCGGTTCATCACTGCATCTTCTAACTGACTACTTAACTTCTAATGACAGTTATAGAAGAAATATAACTCCTATAGTGGTTGTGGAAGTTATCCTTGAACCCTCTAACCTCCTCAAATATAGGGGAAGTTACAAATCAGATAACCGTTTTAAGAGCACACTATATAAACACCCATTTAGACCAGATAAAGGTAAGTTCTGAACAATTCCTAAAAAGTTGGAATTCTAGAATAAAAGAAAGAAAGAAACTAACTTTTGCATCGAAGGGTCCTTGGCTTACCTCAGTTACCTTTGATCGCGTTTTCTTTTTTCAGGCCTTCCAATCAATCGCTAGCCCTTTAAAACCCGAAACATTCAGCCTACTGATTTTCTTTGCATCATCAGTTCCTAACATTTCTCTTCATTTCAAAACTCTTTGACCACGAGGTGTTGTTGTGAAATGACTTATTCATTAGGGGAAACTAGCCACTAACCCAATAAGCCAAAGCATATTGGCCGTTGATTACGAACAACACTAAAGCAATTAATCACAGCTCATGACATAGGAGCATAATGCAAAGCAGTCATATTAAACTTAACCTTCAGCAATATAGAACTCAATTTCTTATTAGAATTGTGATAATCTCGGCTATTGTTAGGAATGCTATAAGTATATGGATAATAATTGTTGCAGATTTAGGTAGTTAGTTAGTTAGTTACAATTTCAAGCATGGTAATCACATTTAGCATATATTGGAATTATTAATGCACATGGAGAATAAAATGACCATTAGGATAATTAAGGTCATGTGAGCCAATAGAATAGTTTTATGGTTCTATAAATACTTACTTGTAATCACATTTCCATCATTGAAGAATAAAAAAAATCATTGCTTAATGCATCTCTCTCTCTCTCTCTCTCTCAATATTTTTCTATGGAGGATGACTAGCTCGAATTAAGTCAATTTCTCTACAATTTCCACCAACCCCCCTATAATTCCTATCCATTTTCATTAGGAACCACCAGGTTCCTAACAAGTGGTATCAGAGCCATTCATCCTAAAGTCGTGGCTGAAACTAAATTTACAATACTTCTAGACGAAGCTATTTCCAACTTTCAAGAAGTTCAGAAATAACTTAGTATTATTTTGAAGAAATTATTTGATGCAGAAACAAGAAGACAACAACCCTAAACACCTCGGTCCAATGAGAATCATACATCAAGCAATGCTCTAGCCATAACTTTTCCAAAATCAATCAAGGTTGATTTTCCTAGGTTCCAAGGTGAAGAACATGCTACTTGGGTTTATAAAGCAAACTAATACTTCAACCAATACAAGATTCCAGATCATGAAAAGCTTCCAATGACCTATTTTCACATGGATGGGGAAGCATTAGTGTGGTTCAAAGATGATGAAGATATTGGCTTATTTGTTAGTTGGGATGCCTTTGTTCAAGCACTACAAGTCAAATTTGGATCTACTGCTTATGACAATCTATTGAAGGCTACTATTCAAAAACCACCTGTTCTTGTGAGTAATTCAATGCTCATTGGAGTTAGCCAAACTCATGTTTCACCAAATGGGTTTGTTTATATAATCAAGAATGAAGATGTAAACTTACCACACATTCACGTTGGGGGCCAAATCTTGTTGCTTAGTGGCTATCACAAAGCCAAGGAACTAGATGTTTCTTTTCTTGGTGATAGTTGGGGATAAATGATGGATTCCATATCTATTAGGAACCCGATGATTCCTAACGGGATGGATAAGAATTATAAGGGACTTTATGGGAATTGTAGAAAAATTGAATTGATTCGAGGTAGTTATCCTCTATAGAGAAATATTAAGAGAGATTAAGAGAGAGAGAGAGAGAGAGAGAGAGATGCACTAAGCAATAAGTTGGATTATTCTTCAATGATGGAAGTGTGATTACAATTAGGTGTTTATAGAACCATAAAACTATTCTATTGGCCCACATAACTTTATTGTAATGGTTCTATTATTCCCCATATGCATTAATAATTCCAACATGTGTTAAATGTGATTAACATGCTTGGATTTGTAACTAACTAACTAAATCTACAACAATTATTATCCAAATGCTTATAGCATTTCTAGCATTTCTAACATTTCCTTTCCCATGAAAACACCTTGCCCATAAAGTGTTGTTGTGAAATTACACTTTATGAGGGGAAACCGGCCACTAGACTAATACTCCAAAGACATCGTGATCACCCTACTCACTCTTGATAAGCTAGTAATTGGACAACAATCAATCACCCTTCGTCTTCTACATCGTTTTGAACTTGGATGGGTAGGTGACATATGTGGGCCTAAAATTTCTCTTTGCTTGTCAATGCTAGCATTCTCTAACACAAATATATTTTTACAAATGGATCAAGATCACTCTTTTCAATGCCCTCTGAAAGCTTGGATTTGTGTTAAAAACACAAGAGCTGTTTAGACCATAAATTAATAAATTATGGCTCGGTTGATTTTACTCTAACTTAAATTAAGTGCGGAATAGAGTAAGTGTAAGTGAACAAACAAAATAACTACTTTAAGCCATATTCATCAAATCATAGCAGCAAAATGAAAGCTAAAAGAGTAGGGAAGAGAAATAGAAGCACAAGATAACATGCCAATGTGTTATTGAAGAGGAAACCGAAGAACTCGGTGAAAAACCTCTCCACCTTCCTCCAAGCGGTAAATCGATTCACTAAACAATAAGTTGGGATACACGAATAGTAAGAGACCCTCCAAGCCTAATCTATCCAATGTATCTAAGCCCTCCAAGCTCCTACTCCAACAAGGCTTCTCGGAATCGTGTCTTGTCTAGCTCTCCGGATCCCGCAATACGCCCGATTGCATCCGCCAAGCCTCATCGGCTTCTTTTGGCAAATCTTTAAAGCTTCCCTAGCTCCAAAACACTCTCTACACTTTGAAAAGGTGTGGGTTGTGTTTGGTTACAAATCTCCTCTCAAGGTATGATAATGGGAGAGGGAAGGAGAAGAGGCTACAATGATTTCTCATTAAGAATGAGTAGCTCTCTCTCTAAAAGATGGGTACGTGTGTTGTAGAAAACCTATCTAGGGTTTTTCTTTCTAAAATGGTCTCTCATACTTTTGTGGGTAATGAGGGTATATATAGTATAGGTGAAGGGAAAGAAAGTCACACTTAAAAATCTTTCAAGCAGAGAGTTTCGTGAGTATCTTGCGAGAATGCCTTACCCGCGAGACACTTGCAAAATCCTCCATGTTGGCATGACTTTTTAGCTTCTAGCATGTGCTTCTCACATGGTTCTTTCGCGGGTTAGCTTCTAGCGAGACACTCACGAAATTCACTGATTCTTCTTTTGATGCTCGATTCTTACACCCTTTACTTTATAGTGTGATACCAATGGACCTAACAAGTCCAAATCATCTTCAATACGAAAATATTCAATGTCTTCATTGATGGGATCATAAACTCATTGATATTGGAAGGCAAATATTGCTTTCTTGAACCATTCTTCATAGATGGAGGGAAAGAAACAGAGTTGTATAGCGACGTTTTTTAGAAAACGTTGCTAAGCACTCATTCTTTAGCGGCGTTTTTCAAAAACGTCACAGTATACCACTTATAGCGGTGAATTTAAAAGCGTCGCTAAAAAAAATGCCGCCTAAACCTAGATTTTTTTTGTAGTGGTACTTCTAGTGCTTAAGTACCCAAGTTGGATAGTTCACATCCGTAGGCTCTAATACTTTTACTGCTCAACCATATCTCCTTAAGTCCATCAACTAATATAGCTTGTGCACGTCCAATGAAACTATCAATAGTGTAACTCCCTAATTGGTTGTGAACATGCTTTGTCTTGCTACAAGTGTGATCACCTAAACAATCAACATTGATTGGTAGAACTTCCACAAGAGTTGGCAATGTCTTGCAATTTAACAGCAGCACCTTATGACCATTCAGGGTCTCTTGCAAGAGCTGATCATCTTGACTTCGAGTGGCATCAACCACCAAAACTTCATCAACCTTTGCATGATTTTGATTAGCCACATATTCACTGTTGCTTTCAAAATCGAAGGCATGTTTCGTTGATTCAAGAATTTGTAACTTGTCACTTGTATCTTCAAGAAGCTGTAACTCTTTTTCGGACATGTTTTCAAGATCCTCTTGCAATCTTGAAAGTTCTTCTTTCATGGCCTTTTTATGTTCAGCCAAGGCCTTGACCTTCTCTAAAATAGCATTGTTAGATTCGTACAAAGCCTTGACATTTTCTGAAACTTTGTTCACCATTTACCGTAATTCTTTCCAAAATTCTCTTTGGTCACATTCATTCATCTCAAGATCGACGGCTCTAGAACCACTTCTTAGGAACCCAGTGGTTCCTAATGAGAATGAATAGGAACTGTAGGGGAATTGGTAAAATTCAAGGTATTCACCTCCATAGAGAAAGAAAGAGATTAAGAGAAAAAATGCATTAATGCACTAAGAAATTGGTTTATTCTTTTATGATGGAAATGTGATTACAAGTAGGTATTTATAGAATCATAAAACTATTTTATTGGCCCACATGACCTTATCCTAATGGTCCTATTATTCTCCATATATATTAATAATTCCAATATGTGTTAAATGTGATTAACATGTTTGGAATTGTAACTAGCTAAATGTAATATTTTAACAATTATTATCTATATACCTAAAGAGGTTTCTAACAAAATGATATTTATTTCAAAGGTTTTAAAAGATGAAAAAAATTCAAAGATGTTTTCTTAAATGGACATATATAAAAGATAAAGCTAATTATCATGAAAGCCTAAATTAGGGGTGGCAAAATCTGACACGACCCGCGAATCCGACACGACTAATTCGTTAATAAACAAGTAATGGATTGAGGCTAAACGGGTTCGGGTTATATTCGGGTTGACATGACTAACCCGTTTAATAAACAGGTTGGGTTCGTGTTCAACACACGAACTCGTCTAACTCGTTTAGCTTATAAAGTTATTAATTATTTTGATATTATTACTTAATTTATGGTTGTTTTTATATGTTTATTACTATATTTATAGTTGTAATTGTATTTTAATTATATATACATGGAAATTGATAAATATTATATTGGTTAAGTATGACTTATTTATTAAATAGATTATAAAAAGAGTCATTTGTATTGACTTTTACATAACTTGTTAATTAAACGAGTTAAACGTGTTGGGTCGGGTTGACTTGTTTAATAAACATATCGTTTGTGGGTTGAAGATTCTTGACATGTTTAGAAAACAAGTCGGGTTCGGGTCAACCCATATAGCCGAATAGTCATGACTCGACATGACACGACACGATACAGCACGACACGAACCCGACCCGTGAACACGAATTGCCACCCCTAGCCCAAATAACATCTACGACAATTTTAATTGGCCCTTTTAAGGTTGTGTTTCTTTTATTTTGACAAACGAGGCTATGTTTCTAATAGTATAGTTAGTATGTGACATTTGTTTTATAGAGTTTCAACATGTAGCGTCACTTTTGTGATATATTTTGTTTTTTTTATCATCAAATCAAAACACCAATTGGTTTTTAGTGTAGGCGAAAATTGAACCCCAAATCTCTTATTCAACCATCAGAAACTTTACTAGTTGTGACACTTCTTTCAGCATTTTACATAAAAAATGTTTCAAATATAATTGAATATGTTATTATTCAAAAACACTTGTTTTTTTTTTCCAAACATTAGATAAATTATTAACATGATGACTCTGGAAATCACTCTTAGCTTTTTAGTGTTAGTGTCCATTTGACATAATTAATTTTGCCAATTTATTTTATTATTCAACTTATTTTTGTTACTATTCATGGGTCCCACTACACTTTTTGGTACTATTCATGAGTCACATTATACTATTTCAGCTAATTTTTACCTTTATTTATAGTACTTTCAACTAATTTTTAGTTTTAGTGTTATTTTATTTTGGGAAAAGGATTTGTTGCAAACTAAGTTATAGCAGCTCTTATAAAAATGCACACATGTCAATGTATCTCAAATAAACACATATCCAAGATTATATTTAAATGAAAATTTCCTGGTCAAGACTGAATTTTTTACCAAATGAATACTTGACATGTGTACATTTTGCAGGAGTTGCAAATCCTTGGCCTTTTAATTTTGCGGTCTGACATAGCCATTTTTGTATATTTAATAAAATTTGAAACTGTTGGAGTGTATTACCAAATATTTGTAAGACCTAATTAATAATGGATAATAATCACTAGATGTTGCTCATATTAAAACCTTTTAATGAATACAAATTCTTTGTACCACTTTTTGTGTTCTACCAATCAAAACTTGCCATGTATTTAATTTTTCTCCATTTTAAGCTTTAGCTATTCTATAAGGAAAATTAAAAAAAAAATTATGGTAAGTTTTGATTGGTAAAACATAAAGTAGAATACAAAAAGTTGTATAGAGAATTTGTATTCATATAACTAGATGATGTCCCGGGCGATGTGCGGATTACTCTATAATTTCATTTAAAATCATTTATATATATATATATATATATAATACTTAATTCATAATTAATTTTTTTTTAAAATTGTTGAATACTTTGAAACTTGATTTTCTTAATTCATAATTAATTTTTTTTTAAAATTGTATAACATTACAAGAATATAATAAATTATAATATTTACAGTTAAAAGTTGATTTCATTTTTTTAATAGATTAAATGATTTTAAAATCTATTAATAAGAATTTAAAGCATAAAATACTTTATATCCTAAAATTACATTACTTTAAGCAACCCCTCAAACACTTAGTCAACTACTCTATTCTCACAACCAAATATAGAGATCTTAATCACAAACACTCTATTCATTCTTTCAATGAAATTAAGGAAATCATTTGTAAGTATCAACATAGAGAACATTATTATAAAAAGAGAAACTGACCCAAAAAAGTGGAAAATATTTTGAAATCATCATCGATTCTTATTTTTATTTCTATGGCTCATACGGTACAAAATAGCATTAAAAAAACTTACAAAGAAACCTACAAATTATGAGTTCTAACACAAAATAAAAAAATAAAAAAATCTAACTTCATAAATAATCAATTAGAACGGTTCTTTTTCTTTAGTTCTAAAACAAAATACATTTACGACTGTCCCAATTCTAAGATCCCAAACATCCAAAGACTTAAAGCGAATCAAAACCTTCACAAAATCCGACTTCAACGTCAAAACTGTAATCTCCCATCATTGAATAAAAAATGAAAGCTTCATTCCTTGGACGTAGCCTACTTATATGTGTTAGAATCAAACGGTACTGTAATGTTGGAGTTATGTAGGTGTTGTTGGAAGGCTGAAGGCAAATGACATCATTTTTTGTCTCACTGTATTTGAGATGGGATTTCTTGAAAGGTTGTGGGCATGTGTATACAAAGGAGTATAAGTGAAAAGGGTGAATGGCAATGAAAATAATTTTTTGTGTGAGAGAGAGGAAAAGTTTTGAGATATTGAACTAAATGAAGCAAATAGTAGTGTTAAAGTATTGAATAAAAAATGTAATACAAAATAGTTTTAAAACATTGAACTAAAGGAAATACAGAATCATTATTTATATATTTGTTTTTATCTTTGATGTAGCTTAAAAATATTCCAATTCTCTTCATAAAGTACGCTGCATGGTAATACTTTAAGCTCTTAAGGTCTACTTTTATATATATATATATAGACACACACATATAGTCTATAGACTAATAAATTGACTAGAAAAAGGTGTTAAGAAAAGAATCGTTTTAGCTCACATTCCTCAGACGCTCACGCTTCGTTCAAACTCCTTTTCTTGTGGAGGATCTAACTTCACCAGGGAGTCATGCTTACCTTCTCATTTTGTTTTTTTATCTTTGAATATAATGCTAGTGGTTCTTGAGAGTTTTGTAGATGATTTTATCCACATTTAATATGTGAATCTTTGTTTAAGTTTTTCATCAATCACTTGTTTCCGATTGCCCAAAAGTATGCATTTGCCATTGGTTAGAATGTAGTCACTATTACACACGCATCAAGCATACAATAGGGAAAACATTCTTGAGGACTGCGACATTTTAGTGAAATTTTTAGAGATGCCTGTGAAGTAGAAGAAGCTTGGACAAAAAGCTGACAAGTTCGTTCCATTCAACTTGATTAGCTTCAATGAATTCATTCCTTATCATCGTGTATAACACCGACTTCATTGTCTGTAAACCTAGTTCATCAAAGCGGGTCGACTATCCAACCATGGATTTTATCCTCCCAAAATCTAATTTTGAAGTCATGATTCCATTTGAAGGAATCAATTGTTTTTCAGCACCTCAAATGCATGTGACTAACAGAAACAATACTCATTTTTAGCTAGAACTGGAAAATTTTAAGGGAATAAGGCTACCTAGATAGTCAGTTCTCACATCCAATCTTGAGGTTTCAAGGGTATCCCTAACTCAATACTGAACATAAATAATATAAAGTTAAAAGACATTATTTGCTACTTAGTTGTCACAAATCAACTGCTAATAAGGGCATAGGATAGCTTGAGAGAGTTCTAGGTTAATATGATGTTTGGGGACAATCAGTTCCCTTGTTAAGGAGCTGAGAGCATGTGATTGCACAAAAGTATTCCTTTACTCATTGTTACAAGCTAGATTCTACATCCACTTTTACATCTGCATCAAGTATCCAATAAAACATGGGAAGCTTTTATACTCCCTTGAAAGTTTAGTGATATGTTCTGCAAATTTGTACTAGCACAAGATTCAACTAGCCTACTTGGAACATAAATGATCAAGGATAACTTCAGCATGGATACTGTAAACATTCTACATACATTACTAGTAATAAAGTTGTTCCACTTGAGATTAATACTAATGCTAATATAAGACTTTTTAATCCTTTTCTCAGTAAGAGAGAAAACAAACATACAATTTCATTGACCACATATTTTATTGATATTGACCTGTGCTTGTAGATTGTAAAGAGACCATAAACTCCATACCCCAGTTCTGTTGATTATCTGCAGGGCAAGATTGTAATGATTTAGCTGCATAAAAGAACAAAAGAAAACAAAGTACATTTTTGGAAACACTCATTTGAAAAAGAATAAAACAACCATCAGCTACAAGCAAATGCAAAATGGTGTTGTGCATTATGTATTAGGATATTAACCATGGCCTCATCATCCTAATATGTATCTCATCACACAACAAGAAACTTCCAACGTTGCTGAACAGGATAACCATATTCTCATTGATACAAAATTATACATCATAGAAAATTAACACCAATACTAGTCAAGTGCATCCTCTGTCCAAAAAACCTTAGAAGCAAGCTAGAGTAGTAACAACCCACACAACACCAATGTGATGAGATAGCAGACCCCAATAAGAGACTGGTACGCATACATGATCATGAGAACTTGCAATAGTGAAGATGTTGAACATAATCAATAACTAAAAAAGAGTTTATCTAACTGTAATTAACAAAGAAGTAGAGCAGGCCTAGAAAGACCATGAAAGCTTTCTAACATCATTAGATGTATTTAAGCCAATAGTTAAAAGGAACATGTCAGTTGACGAAGTAAAGGAGACTATGCCTCCAGATAGAATAAAATAAAGGAAAAAAATATATGTGATAAACTTGTTGGAAAATATGGCTAAATAAACAAATTTTGATTCAACAATATAAACCCTAAAAAATTAGCAATGATAAAAATAGATAGTTAAAGTTAGAAAGATCTCACAAACTATAGAATCAAGCAAATAACATTATCCTTAAAGGTAGATTTGTGCCTCCCGGAGTAAAACTCGGTGCAAATGGCTCTCTTGGCCACACAACTCCTCAAAATTAAACTATAGTAATTTCTTCAAGTTGGACACACACCCAAGCAATTTAGCTCTAAGACTATAAAAATTTAGCACTAAGACTTTGCTGTTCTTTTTGTAGTGTGATAAAGTAATTCCATGTGGTATTATTTGTGTGTAAACTGTAAATTTTGTAACCCTTAATCCCCATAGGGTTTTTTAGTGTAACACACAACCACCATATGATACTATTTGATGTGAAAATGTAGTTCTAAATATTTACATGTGTCATCGTATAAGCAACTCATTATATATTTTCGTGGATGTTTAACTGTTGAACATAAAACAATACTTGACGATTGTTAAGTGTTACACTCAAAACTCTAGAGTGTGAGAAATCACACGAGATTGTGTGTACTTTTCTAATCTATTAAAGAAGCACTTTCTCTAAATATATAATTTTTTTTATTACAATAAAAAATGGAAGTAACTCAACTTTTAATGCAGTAACTTCTATACGTTGAGAGCTTGTGGCATAAATAAAGAGGAATAAGTTGAGATGGACAAGGGGGTGGACAAGAAGCATCAATGAATAAGAGTATACCATCTAATAAACAAGATTGAAAGGATTTTTAGGTGTTGGCCAACAAATACTTTAGCCAAAATTGAGTAGAACTGATATGATACTCTTTTATACTGTGCATTTAGGAGCCTTAGAACCACTTATCCTATTCGTATAGAAGCCTCCTAATAGAAACATAAAAACTTTACAGTTGTGTTTAAAGTGCTTTTTAAAGTTTAAACAGCTCAAAAATGGTACCTCAAGAACCTTTTCCTCGAGAATCCAACTGTTCATTAATAATCAAAGAACTTGCAATTATTTAACAAATACAACCAATAATAGGGCTAAAGCTCCAGAAGAGATTTAACTCTAAGATCTTACACTATAATTTCTTCCTCACAAGAAGTTCATCTTACTACATTTAATCCCTATGGAAGTACATAATGTACGTCATTGCTGCATATGTAGCTTATACACATTACATAAGGCAAATGGAACTTCGCACATGATCATAACTAGTTATAGATGTGTCATGTTTGAAAAGGACAGTGAGTTGTTTTACTTAAGACAGAAACTGGTGAAGATTGATTAATAAAAACTTACCTAAGACAGACACTTTGAAAGAACAATTTTTGAGCTCCCACTTTCAATAAAAATGTTCAATTATTTACCATTTACCACCTAAAGTGGTATATTATAAGCGCAGATATTTGTAACGTACCTTCAAATTTAGTATACCTCAGTCAAAGTCATAATAAGTGTTGGCATCCTCAATGCTGAACCTCAACTGTAAGTAGACGTGGTTGAGGACCTTGGGAATATTGATACTTCCTCAATAACACTTTCCTTTAATGCAGTATCACAAACACTAATTGTTGCCGTCTTCAAAACCCTTGCTTCCTTTAGAATATATTTTACAAATTCAACTTCATATTTTGATCCTTCATACTGATTAAATCTAAAAGTTGTAAGTTGCGATGATACATAACCAGGACCATCGAATAGCTCCATGGAGCATAACTGGTTTGTTCTGCTATAAAGCTGAAGGCATCAAAGTTCATTAATTAAAAAGATTCAGTAGACTATAAATATTATTATACTTCAAGGGAAATCTCTGATTAAGTTAACTAACCTTATCAATCACAAGAACTTCTAACTTAGGACTCACTCGGAGCAAGGCTTGTAGCACATGCCAGTTAGATTTTTGAAGTGTAAGGTTCAATCGGACCAAATTTTTGAACCTGGAAGGATAAATAGAACCAAAGTCGACGCACTGCATGGGAAGATTATATACACAACAACATCAAATCTTGAACTAGAAATTTTGATCAATTTAATAGATCATGAAATTGAGGCATACAGTCATAACAATATTCATCAATTAAAAACAAAGAAAACATCAGAAAATGTGAAGGACTCTAACCTGTTTTTTACCAGGATATAATGTAAGGTATTTAGCCTTATTTAGTGCTTTAAGAAGCCTGAATACCCTATCCGCATAACCTATCTGATATTCAACTAAATTGGCTAGTTTTTCAAGAAAAACGACGTGGCGCAAATCGCCATCAAAATGGAAGCACTCACTAGCTGGGGTGCATATCGCAAGTTTGTAATCAGGAAGGCTGGGTTTAAAGGTTAGAAATTGGAGACATAAATATTACAGCGTAGGTACCTTTATCTCAAATCTGATTAGACCGCTCCGACTATCACTGCAAAGTTTTAAATCTTGGAGGACTGGGCAGCCACTGAGGAGTCTTTGGACACAGTCACCATTGCGAAAAAAAACGTGAACCAGACGCAGATCCTTTAGGCTCGGGAATTCAAAGGATGAAGGAGGATCAACCGCAATTCCATTTCATAATTCCAGAATCACTACTGTTTTGCAGGAAAAAAAAGCTTTGGGGCAACACGAAAAGTTCCCCACGGTAAAATTCGTCCTTGATAAACCCATCAAGGCAAATGTCAAGTTGGAGTTGTTGGACGTCACGCGCTATGGCAGTGAGGATCCAAGTTTCAAGATGTAAAGGGTCACAACGAGAATGGCATGTGAGGCAAAAATCTCGGAGGACTGGTGCTTTGTTTAGAGCCAAAACTCTGGAAACAGTATGTGTAAAAAAGCTTACCGATTGCGTGCGATTATTACTATCCAAACACTGGCTCTGGCTGACCGATAATTGAGTGTCGAGGTCGAGTGCTGGGACCTGAGTCCAGAGGGGCTTTTGTCGACACTTTTATTGCTCGATCTAAGTACTCGAAAAAAGCGATTCAAAATTTAGGCCAAAATTTCACTATTATTTTAGTCCTTATCTTATGTTATAGTATTATTATGGTTGCAGTGAATTTGAACTAAGTTATTTTTAACTTACATATTAACAATAATTTGAAAATAATATCAATTAAATTGACTGGCGCTAAAATATATAAATTAAATTGACAGTGATCCTAACATGTAAATAGTATTTTTGCACAAATTTTACTATTAAAATTAGTTGAAGTTTCTTGTTTTGCTCTATTTTCCTCATAAACTTATATTATATAATGAGTAGTTATTACTACGTAATTTTAGAATTCCCATCTAACATATCGAGTAAAAGTGTTTGTATTTAAATTATAACTGAAACAGTTTAGAGATTTGTGTTTGTAAATCTTAAAAAAAAAAAATACCAGGTTATTGTTCTCGTTATTGTTTTATATAATACAAGTAAAGAAATAAAGTAATACATTCTCTTTATAAAAAGCAAAAGTTGTGATTTTTGTCTTGATCGGTGTTTACAATAATAGGGAGGACAAAGCTTTACTCCAAATAAGTTTGGAACTATCTTCTCTACCCATGTGACGATTCATAAAACCATCACATGCATTATTTGCACAAATCAAATGACTCATAAAAAAAAGTATATGATTTAAAGTACACCAGGATGACATTTTTCAACTGCCACATGGTAGGTTCAAGGAAGTTTCTTTTGAATTGGTTTTGAGGAAACCTTCTTCCTAATAGGGAGGAGGAATCTAATCATGATTCTTCTAATAAAAGAGAGTAAACTATACCACTTAATTAAAAAGATCATGACAAAAAATTCAATGTTTTTTTAAGTGGAATCTTTACTAAGAAGTAAAAATTAAATGTAGTAATAGTTTGACAAATTATACATTTACCTAAAAAATAGAGACTCTCTTAGCATGTGTGTGAGCGCGTGCTCAAATGTTAGTTTACGTAACTTATTTTTTAAAATTTAATTGCATGGGTTTTGATAGTTGTTTCCTATTATCAGGTTGATTATTTGGATAATACCTCAATTTATAGTCTTGGGAACTAAGAGGATTTTTAGTTGGTGTTGTTCTTCACTACTTGATAATCAGATTATTTGTTGTGGCTTTTGTTGTCGATAATTAGATTTAATTAATTTTCACAAAGCCGTAATTTCTTTTGTAATATGGACATATATGAACTCACACTGGAAATAGGATTTGTGCTTAATTGAAGTAAAAAAAAAAAATTAATAGTATTAATTTCTTAAATCACCAAGAATACAATTTGAGAAGTTCACCTATTTTCTAAGTTTAATATCAAGTAACGTAATTTTTATTGGTGCATCTATTATTTTTTTTAACCCAAGCCCAAAAGTGTAATGAATGGAAACTATTCCTTTTAGATTTTGAACTTTCTAATGACAAAAAAGATACATTGCTCATAGAGCATCTTGTGGGATTCACTAAAAAAGAAACCATAGGAAACTAACCATAATTGTAGGAAAGAGTCTCACAATTATCATTTTTGTTAAATGAGAGTTATCAAGTTTTATTAGAAAAAATCCTAAGAGTTAGCCACTTTGTCCTAAAAGGTATTCAATTAGTACACATGCATCCATAACAAAAATTTCAATTGCTAAAAAGGCTCTCACGTTGTCAATTGATTTTGTTTTTAATTTTTTTAAATGGTAGTTATGAAGTTGTATTTAATGGTAGCCACTTAGCACACAACCAAAACTAAAGTTTACAAATGCTCAAAACTCACATTGTCAATTTTTTTTTTTTTTTAAATGTTAGATATGTAGTTATAAAGTTTCCTAAAAGATAGGCACTTAGAACACATCCATAACTAGAGTTTTTTTTTTTTTTTTTTTTTTTTTTTTTTTTTTTTTTTTTTTTTTTTTTTTATAGAGAATTTTAACCTATGGCGCCCGCTCCTGATGGACTTTATCATTAAACCAAGACACCAATTGGTTTGTGGTGTAGGCGGGGATTGAACCCCAGATCTCTTATTCAACTATTAGAGACTTTACCAGTTGAGCTAACTGGAACCCACCATCCATAACTAAAGTTTAGGATGCTTAAAAAGCCAGCAAAAAAAAAAAAAAAAAAAACACACACACACACACAAAGAAATTTTCTCAAAGAGATGAGATTGAGCAAAATGAAGCTAAAGTTTAACTGTTTCAATTAATTGAAAACTTAGTGTTACACAAATTGATAAATATAGGCATAGGCATGGTTTTGAAATTCGGACCGTTCAATGAACCGTAAAAAGAAGAGGTTCAAAGATTTTGAGGTTGGACCAAGGTCGAATCATGATGACGTCATAATTAATTTAATAATTATTTAAAAAATAAAAAATATATTAAATTAGTAAAAATAGAAATTTTAACTAAAATAAGGATAAATAATTTTTTTTTGAGAGAGAAGGATAAATAATTTTATATGTATATTCACTAAACATTTTGGTTGGTGCTCTTAAATCATAACAAATCTCATTTGACTACCCAATAATATTTATTTTCAATTTTATGAAATTGGTCTGTCTGCCCATGGCCAAAGCCTATTTGACAACCCAATCAAAAAAAGTTTTATGGCCAAGCCCATTTGAATAGGCCACCATTTATGAATTAAAAAAAAAAAATCCTATAACATGCCCGCCTATTCTTTTTTTGACTGAACAAATAGAATCATTTATTAAATGAAAAAGTAATACAAGTCCATGGCTACACCAGGCTGATCAGCTAGCCTAAGCCCGTCGACAAGACATACACTATTAAAATACAATTCAAAATATCTACCTAGGATGCCTATTTAAAAATGAGTTAAATATAAAAGCTAGAAGTGCTTGACAGTAAAGCATGTGGTTGACAGTACAGCAAAAATTTTAGTGGCTGAGTTGAAGCAGCAAAAAAGGAGACTCCAGTTCATCAAAAAAAAAAAAGGAGACTCCGTTTACCAAAAAAGAAGAAGACTCTAGCGGGGAAAATGCAAAACCAGTTACAAGGATTTATTTTATTTTATTTATTTATTTTACAAAAAGGATAGCTAAGAGGGCTTCTATGTGATAAGTTGTTATTGGTTCTAATGTGATTTCACAATTTAAATTACTTTTTTGTCTACTCATAACAACTAATAACAACTTGCCACTTAGAATTTGTTGTAAAAGTGTAGTAAAAATGTTGTAAGTATAACATTATTCAAACAATAATGAGGTTGGATGAGTTTTAAAAAGAGAATCTGAAAATTTGGTGAAGATAAAAAATTGGTTCGGTCAAATTTCATGTTAAGAGAGTTTTTTTTTTTTTTTAAAGGAAAAGATAATGATGTCTAGTAGTCTATATTGTGCCATTGGAACAATCTTCTCTACCCATGTGACGATTCATAAAACCATCACATGCATTATTTGCATAAATCAAATGACTCATAAAAAAAGTATATGATTTAAAGTACACTATGATGACTTCTTTCAACTGCCATATGGTAGGTTCAAGGAAGTTTCTTTTAAACTAGTATAGAAGAAAACTTTTTACTAATAAGGAGGAGGAATCTAATCATGATTCTTCTAATAAGAGAGAGTAAACTATGTAACTTAATTAAAAAGCTCATAGCGAAAAATTGAATGTTTTATTAAATGAAATCTTTACCAAGAAGTAAAAATTAAATGTAGTAATAGTTTGCAAAATGATATATTTTCTATTAAAATAGAGTAATAAAAGATGAATAATTTATAATGGACATATATGAACTCGCACTGGAAATTGGATTAAAGCTTAATTGAAGTCAAAAAACAAAAATTAATAGTATCAATTTCTTAAATCACCAAGAATATAGTTTGAGAAGTTCACCTATTCTCTAAGTTTAATATCAAGCGACGTAATTTTATTTAGTGCGTCTATTTTTTTTTGAACCCAAGCCCAAAAGTTTAATGAATGGAAGCTATTCCTTTTAGATTTTCAACTTTCTAAGGACAGAAAAGATATACAGCTCATAGAGCATCTTGTGGGATTCATTAAAAAAGAAACTATAGGAAACTAACCATAATCGTAGGAAAGAGTCTCACAATTATCATTTCTGTTAAATGAGAGTTATACTTATCAATTTTTTTTTATTTTTTATTTTTTAAAAATCCTAAGAGGTAGCCACTTATTCCTAAAAGGTAGTCAATTAGTACACATCCCTAACAAAAATTGCAACTGCGAAAAAGGCTCTCACGTAGTCAGCTGTTTTTTATTTATTTATTTATTTATTTTAATTTTTTTTTAAATGGTAGCTATGAAGTTATATTTAATGGTAGTCACTTAGCACACAACCAAAACTAAAGTTTAAAATGCTAAAAACTCACGTTGTGAAATTTTTTAAATGTTAGATATGTTGTTATAAAGTATCCTAAAATATAAGCACTTAAAACACATCCATAACTAAAGTTTAGGATGCTTAAAAAGCCACCCAAAAAAAAAAAAAACTCACTAAGAAAGTTTTTCAGCGTTAGCATCTACTATTAAATCACCAATAAATTCTCTGATTTAAAATATGTATTTTCTTTTTAAAAAAAGAATTGCAATGAAATGCACAACAAATGAAAATATTAAATTTCATACGAAAGAGATGGTATTGAGAAAAATGAAGCTAAAGTTTAACCGTTTCAATTAACTGAAAATTTAGTGTTACACAAATTGATAAATATAGGCATAGGTAGGATGTTTACAAAAAAAAAAAAAAAGGTTTTTAACAACCACTTGATAGATTGACTACCAATTTATTTGAATCATACTATAATTTTCGTAAAGTCTCTCACCTGAATTTATACAATGTGTCTGTTATGCAATCTACCAAAATTGTTGAAATGTCACCCTAAAAAATAAAGACAAAAATAAAAATAAAGGGTAAGGCTTAAATATAAGAAAACTAACAAACATCAAGAAGAAAAAGAATAGGAGGAAGAGAGAGCACCACTTAGAACACATTCAAAAAGACGTAAAATTCATAAATACAATTCTAATCACAAACATTAAATAACCACACTTTAGAGGCTAGTAAAAATAGAAGGCTAGTAACGCATAATTTGATGTTTGTTGAAATTTATTAGTAAAAAAATTTCAAACCTGATCGATAACCATGAAAAAAAAAAGACAAAAATATACCTCCATCGATTCAAACCATATGAAACAATTGGAGAGAGAATGTGGGTGGCACATACCTCCATTAGTTCAAACCACATGTTAGTGATAGGGAAAATAATGGAATCAATTAGAGAAAATATTAAACACTCATCAAACAGACCCAAAAAAAAAAAAAAAAAACAAAAAAAAACAAAAAAAACAAAAGATAAGATAATGATATTGGAAGGATAATGATAACAATGTAAGAAAACCAAATACAAAAAAGCAAATACTGAAGAGCAACTCATAAAAGTAAAAGAAAATCTAATTTGTTGTAGGTTCCCTCCTTGCAGCAAAGGAAAGCAAACGTACCAAATTCAACAAAGTAATGTAAGCCTTTAGAAATAATGAAGAAAAGGCAGAGTAATGTACAAAATTCAATAGAAACCAATTGTGAAAATCTCATCAATAGACAAGTTGCAGTGGTTGTGATTAAAAAGTATTAGAAAGCTGTTGATTTGTTTTTTTTTAATTAAAAAAAATAAAATAGAAAAGAGCAAGTACATTGACATACACATATCATTCAGAATGAACAAATTTGAGCAGGAGCAAATAGAAAAGATGATGATAATGGTGGAAAGAAGATTAACATAGGCTTGAGAGAATTGTGAGAACTGCGGAAGAAACAAACTGAATTTGAAAACCAATTGTGAGTGCGGTCCTATTTTGTAGACAGTATTTTTTGTGTGAGTTAAAAAAGTATTTTTACAAAGTTTTTCTCTTACTTAAAAGTAGTATAAGGAAAAAAGAAAGAAAGAAAGAGTATGAGGGGTTTTTGTGGGTTATTGGGAGAGGTAAGCTATGAGGGTTATTTTATTTTATTTATTTATTTTTTAAAGAAAAGATAATTAAGAGAGCTTTTTTTTATTTATTTTTTATTTTATATCGAAACAGTAAGAGAGGTGCTACATCTACACAATTTTCACAAAAAATCATAATTTAAATTATTTTTTTGCTCACTCATAACAACCTGCCACTTAGAATTTGTTGTGAAAGTATTACAAAAATGTTGTAGATTAACATTTTTCAAACAATAATAAGGTTGGATGAGTTTTAAAAAGAGAATCCGAAAATTTTGCAAAGAAAAAAAAAATAGTACAGTCAAATTTCATGTTAAGAGTGTTTTCTATTTTTAAGTAAAAGATAATGATGTCTAGCTGTCTACATTGTGTCATTGTGGATGAGTTTAAAAAATAAAATTCTAAAATTTTGCTAAAAGATTGTGTAACTGCTTGGTAGTGGGGTTGTACTGGTTTTCAGACTTGACCGTTTAATGAACCATAAAAGAGAGGTTCAAAGTTTTTGAGGTTAGACCGAAATTAAATTGAGGAATATAAGTAAATATACTAATTAAATTAGTACAAAATAGAAAAATGAACTAAAATAATACAATTAAAACTATAAATCTATATTTTAGTGATGTATAATGTATCCACTTTAAGCCCAAATATGAAATATCTACCCAATAACAATAATAACCATTTTTTTTTATAAAAAGAAAATTATAAGCATCTATTTGTACCGGGGACAAGTGGGCAAAAAAGATGATATGATGAAATATCATATTAATGTGGGGCTCAAGACTTTGTAAGAAACAAAGCTCAGACTCATCTTTCCAATGCTCATGTGACTAGCTCACAAACCTAAAAAAGCAATACAAACAAAAGCAAAGGAACGACTATAGAAGCTGATAGAAGCTGGTATCTAGTGAAGCGATTCCAAGGAGAAGAAGAAAATAAGGGTGGTAGCTATATATATATATATATATATATATATATATATATATATATATATATATATTTTTTTTTTTTTTTTCTCTTTCACAATTTCTTTTTCCTTTTATTCAAATTCTTTACTAGATATATGTTTTCTAGCCAAAATATAGTATATATTTATGTACGACAATGTTCAATGTTTACTAAATATAGTATATATTTTTCTTGCCAAAAAAAAAAAAAACCATGCAAACCCTAAATACCGGTCACGGTTCTCCAAACCATACGATCAAACTACAGTTCCATGTTTTTTTTCACATAAAAAAGTTCTTAGAATTAAAAAAATTGTTGTGAGAGATTCATGATTAACCGGGTCAGACCGAATAGTCCGGTCCAGATCTGAGAACCATTTGTGGATGAGTTTAAAATATAAAATCCTAAATTGTGTAACTGGTTGGTAATGGGGTTGTACGTGGATTTTTTTATTTATTTTTAATTTAGCTATTAAATTTCCTTATATATAAGTGTAATAGTAATATGATATATTAGGGTATTTTATTCAATAATAGTCAATAATAATAGTAAAGCTTTCCCAAATATATATAGAGATACTAATAAAAAAACTGCCACCTCAATATTTGTGAAAGTGGCTGTTTATAATAATATTAATATTAAACTGTAAATTTTGTAACCCTTAATCCCCATAGGGTTTTTTAGTGTAACACACAACCACCATATGATACTATTTGATGTGAAAATGTAGTTCTAAATATTTACATGTGTCATCGCATAAACAACTCACCATATATTTTTGTGGATGTTTAACTGTTGAACATAAAATAATACTAGACGATTGTTAAGCGTTACACTCAAAACTCTAGAGTGTGAGAAACCACATGGCATTTTGTGTACTCCAAAGGGTGAGAAACGAAAAGACATTAGAGTGTGAGAAACGAAAAATATTTGATGTAAAATGTAGCTCTAAACAGCCAAAATATCACTAAAACTTCCATCAAACGAAAAGACACAATTGTTCAAATTTTTAAATGTACACGTGACATTAATCTATGTAGTCACGTGGCGCAATGAGGAGAGATCAACAAAAAATCAAACATTTCGGCTATTATTATTATTATTATTTTTTAAAAGCAAAATCAATATCATTTAATTAGAAAGAGAAATAGAATCCAAATGCAAGGCTTCTAAGGCTGGGGATGGAGAATCTTTCAACCAAACAATATCCTCACCTAAATGCTTAGCACTACGACTGATACTAATAAATTCTACATGTCGCAAACCTCCAGCCAACCAACAAATGTCGTCATAGATATTTCCCAAGTGGGACAAATCTGATCGGGCTGAAGTAATAGAGTTCATGACAGTTGTATTGTCCCCTTCCACAATGAAGTCTGAAAAACCCACATCCACTACAAATTCCAGAGCTTTCCTACACGCCAATACCTCTGCCTCTTCACTGTTCGGAACAGCACCACCCTTCGACGACAAAGCTGCAATAACCTGACCCCTATCATTCCAAATTATAACCCCAACACCTGAAGCTGGCAAGTCCGCAAAGATTGCCGCGTCAAAATTAAGCTTGTATACTTGCCCCTTGGGTAGCTGCCATGTCTGTGAGCGCCCATTGGAACCAGGTACCATTAGCTGCATTCGTGCCTCTTTAAACTCCCTTAGAAGACTGCCAGCTCTTGCATTTAGCCTACCAAGCTCCTGCAAAATCCCTCCATGGAAAACCAGGTTGCGTTGGTTCCAAATGAGCCACGCTTGGACCAGAAAAAACTCAAAATCCTCCTAGGTTAGCTTGTGCATCAGATTCTCAAATAGCTGCATCACACCACATTGATTAGTCAAACCCTTCTGCAAAATTTGAATTGGACATCCAGCCCACACATCCTGATCAGCCCCACACTCCCACAAAGCATGTATAGATGTTTCCGAAAAATAGTTGCAGATTGGACATGAATCATCCTCGATAATCCGTCGTTGCCGCAGCTTCTCATTAGTCGGTAAGATGTTGTGACAAGCACGCTAGCCAAAAGCTTTAATTTTATTTGGAATGTGAAGCTTCCAAATCCTTGCCTAAACCATGCTGCTTGACATCGGACCTGACCCTTCCCCCACCTGGCTAGCTTCTCATAGCAACCTCCTCGCAACATAGTACTCGTACTTCACCGAATACCTTCCATGTTTATTATGTAGCCAAACCAAAACATCAGGCACACAACGTCGACTTAGAGGAATCCTATAAATAGCCTCGGCATCAAATCCATTAAATACCGCATCTATCAAACCACGATCCCATTGAAAGTTTGACCAATCTATCAAATCCGACACTCACCACTCCTCATCAACTTCATGTGGTGGGACTAGAATTTTGTTTGTTGGATGGCAGGGAAGCCACATATCTGTCAGAACCCGAATAGGGGATCCAGTGCCCACTCTCCAATAACAGCCTTTCCTTAAAATAGGTTGAGCCGCTAGAAGACTTTTCCAAACATATGAGAGCTATGTGGATTATCAGCAGCCTCCAAAAAGGAACATCAAGGAAAATATTTTGCCTTGAAGCACCTGTAGAGAGAAGAGATTCTTGATCATTCAACATCCTCCACCCTTGCTTCGCTAGTATAGCGAGATTGAAACTTCGAATATCTCTGAATCCCATTCCCCCTTCCTTCTTTGGCTGAACAAGAGACTCCCAACTCTTCCAATGTATCTTCTTTTCATTACCACACAAACTCCACCAAAACCTAGCGCACATCACATTTAATTCATCACAGAGTTTCACTGGTAATTGAAACACTCCCATTGTATAGGTAGAAATTGATTGGGCCACGACTTTTATCAGAACTTTCTTCCCAACTCTAGATAGCAACTTCCCTTTCCACCCCTGAATTTTCTTCCCGACCCTCTCCTTAAGAAATGAAAAAGCTTGATATTTGGACCCACCAATTAAAGCGGGCAGCCCCAGATAATATTCAAATTTGTCTACTTCCTTTACTCCTAACACATGTGTGATCCATTCTCTTTGTGCCCCCGTTGTATTGCTACTAAAGAGCACATAAGATTTTTCTAAGTTGATACATTGACCAGAAGCCACTGCATACAATTCTAATACTTTTGAGATCACCTGCACTTCTTCCTATTTAGTTTGAAAAAACAAAATAGAATCATCAACAAAAAGCAAGTGGAAAATAGTAGGGGATGTCCGACTAATGGCAATACTGTGAAGCCGACCATTCACCTCTTCCTTGGCCAACAATATTGTGAAAGCCTCTGCACATATCAAGAATAAATAGGGGATAGAGGGTCACCCTGGCGAATCCCCCTTGTAGGTTGAAAATTACCAAAGGCCTTACCATTAATATGAACTGAGAACGAGGAAGTAGTGACACAACTCATAACCCGATCAATCCACTCTTGAGGAAAGCCCAGCTTAAGCATCATGCCCTTTAGAAAAGACCACTCAATCTTGTCATATGTCTTACTAATGTCTAGCTTCAATGCAAGAACACCTTTTTTACCCTTCCTCCTGCTATGCATGGTATGCAAAGTTTCATATGCAACAAGCACATTATTTGTAATCAAACGGCCAGGCACAAAAGCACTCTGGGTGGGGGAAATTAATTGGGGAAGAATCACCTTCAATCTGTTAGTCAAGACCCTAGAAATAATTTTATAAATAACATTACACAGGCTAATAGGTCTGTAATCTGACATTTTCTCCAGATACTTTTCTTTAGGGATGAGAACAATATGAGTATAATTTATATCAATCAACATATTACCATTATTCAAAAAATCCAAAACCGCATGAGTCACATCAGTACCAACAATATGCCAAAATTTTTGATAAAAAAGAGCATTCATACCATCCGGTCCAGGAGCTTCTGTTGGTCCCATTTGGAAAAACGCCGTCTTCACCTCATCAACACTAAACTCATTGGATAAAACATTACGCATATCTGGAGACATCTTATCAGAGACTGCATAAAGGCATTCCTCCATCTAGTCACACCTACTCGAAGAAAAAATATCCTCAAAATAATTTACTGCCACCTTTACTATATCCTCAATCTCATCAACCCACACACCCTCTGGAGTTTTAATTCCCTGAATGAAATTTCTACGCCGCCTTTGTGAGGCCTTTGAGTGGACAAATTTAGTGTTCTTATCCCCAGACTTTAGCCAAGACAAGCGGGAGCGCTATGCCCAGTATATTTCTTGCTTAAGGAGGAGATCATCGAGCTATATACTTACTGGCACAAAGTCAGATTTGGTTGCCTCGGTTTGATCACAAACATTCAACCTTTCAAGCATTTTTTTAGTCTCCTAATCTTAGCCACCTGAGGAGTTGTCCTAGTCACAATGCAAAATTTTATTGTTGATACCAACCAAAGAAGCCCCTCCACCCCCTGATCGCCCCCAAGCTTCTCCAACTAAGTCCTCACACTCCTCAGAGAGTAGCCATACCTCTTCAAACTTAAAACCCCGAGCAACACGTCCTTGGAGTCTATTATCCTTTCCTATCTGCAAAAGTAATGGCATATGGTCTGAAGCATGAGAAAATTCATGGGACACCGAGCATTCCGAGAATGCATCTAACCACTCCTTATTTGCAACAGCACGATCAAGCCGTTCTCTAGTATTTGCTGCACCTGGTCGCTTGTTATTCCATGTGAACTTATATCCCCGAAAACCCAAATTAATTAGTTGACAAGACTCCAAGGCATCCCCGAACTCCTCCATATGTTTTTCCTGTGGCGGATGATTGCTCAGCTTTTCCAATGAATGTAAATAAGCATTAAAGTCACCAATGCAGCACCATGGACCAGTCACTAGCGAAGAAAGATGCTTCAAAAGAGCCCAAGATTTGTGTTTCTGACATGATTTCAGCCAACCATAAAACCCGGTTAAAAACCATTGAAATCCAGTATCCTCGACGACCTTCGCCAAGACATGATTCTCCGTATAATTAATCACTTCCAACCTTACATCCTCCTTCCAAATCAGCGCTAAACCACCACCCGAATCAGGTTTCTTCACAAGGAATTTGTTCGGATAGGCTAGGTCTCGACAATGTTTCATAAACCTATCTCTATCAAGTCTTGTTTCCATGAGAAAACATACATTGAGAGTTTGATCCCTCACTAAATCGTGAAGGCTTTAAACTGTCCAAGATTTCCCAAGCCCTTGGTAGTTCCAACTTAGCAGCCTCATTGTGCTCGGCAAGGGTGTTCTGTCACCCCCGCCGCTTCAAATAATTGAGAGCCATCCCCAGACTTAACTCTCTTCTCTGCCTACTTTTCACCCCTATCAAACACATCCTACTACGTTCTTTGGCTACATCTCTTGCCCAAAATAGACTTTGCTCCCTCTTTTAATAAATCCATGGGTGCAAAGTCCTTACGTGTGAACCTAGTCCATTTACTTTTCTTGTCTACTCCTTGAGGCCCAATAGCTCCATTCTCATTTGTAGGCCCAGTAAAGACCCCAAGCCCGTCCCTACTTGGACTCAAATTCTTAGCACTTGACGTAATCCCATCCACCCCTTCCATCTCTGCAGACTTCTCTCCATGATACTCAAGATTTGGCAACAAAATTTCTGGAATAACCTTGAGATTTACGATATTACCTTCAACATGTGTATCCGTACAAACCCTAGGGAATACGTCACCACCACCACCATCATCCATCTCTGCTGCCCAACCACTCCCTTGCTGTGAATGGGCAATCCTCTCCTCAGTGCCATGATCAGCCTCACCCCAATACTTATCTCTACTACTTAGTGAACGTGCTCGAATACCAGTTGCCTTCAACCATTCCCCATATTGGCACTTCGCTTCCCCAACATTCTTAGTTGACGCAAAGTATTGAGCACAATGCTTAAGGTCATGCCCAAGCAATCCGCAATAATGGCAAAACAGAGCAAGTTTCTCATATTTAAATGTAACCCAAGTCTTCTACCCATTCAATCCTACCAAAAAAGCTCCTCTCCGAATAGGTTTAGATAAAGGGAGTGCAACCTTAACACTTATAAAAAAATTTGGGATGTCCTGTTTCTGCCTATTCTCCACCTCCTCCACCACACCTAAAAGTCCCTCCCCCGCTTCGGCGACAGTCGGAGAGACCATGTTGAATGGTGCCCCCTAGATTTGTACCCAAAAGGAAGCTGAATCAAACGTAACGTTACCAGCAGTTATCCCGGGTTTCCATCAAACTAACAATAAAACTTGATTGTCGAAGGCCCATGGTCCACCTCTTAACACCCTATCCATGTCAAATTCTGAGTTAAATTTGAACTGAAACAGATTTGCCCCGACTTCTACAACTTGTACCTGATTCTCCAAGCCCCATGCATGTTTAAGAGTTCCTTGAGCAGCCTGCTTGTTGAAAGGCTTACACGTGAGAAACTTCCCAATCAACTCTGATAACAACTTTCAATCTCTTCCTTCCGTCCTTCATCCAAAATAGAGATAAATCTCTTTCCTCTGTGGTCAACTTCATGTTCTCCAAAATATTTATCACGTCGTCCGCCATTATCCAAGGAAAGTTGTCATCGAAAAAACAAAGAAAAGTCAAGCCCTTAGTATAAACTAAGGGTGGGAGATCCTCGTACGCAAACGAGAGGATCCCCTTCCTCAAAATCCCATGTGGTTTCTCACACATTAGAGTACACTCTAGGATCTCCTTCCTTATGTGGTTTCTCTCCTTCCTAAAAAGCCCAATAGAAACCCACTATACCCACAAACCAATAGAGATCTCCTTCCTCAGACCCTATTTCTCCCGTTCCTCTTCTCCTTTCCCGTTTCACCCACAACCACCACAACTCAATCGGCAGCAGCAGCACCACCACCTACAACAACCGCAAACTCTCTGGATTGAAGAAGAGCCTTTCTCTTCTCACAGTGTATCTGAGTTCCTTCCTTCGTTGCCTATCTGAGTTCCTTCCTTTATGTCTTCCTCTCCTCACAGTGTATAAATACTGATAGAATGTGGCTGCTTTAGTTGAGGTATCTCCAAATCTCAAGTTCTTTTTGTGCTCCATTCTTTTGCTTGATGATTTTTGTTTTCCTTATTACATTTTGTTATATGGATTGGTAGTAATGGTTTGCTACTTGGTTTTGAACACACAACTCAGTTTCTGAGATTATAAGGAAGACAAACACACATTCAAAATTGAATCTTTATTATTGGTTTGAGAGTTTGGGTCTTTGATAGAGATATAATTGATTAGTTTTTAAACAGAGAGAGAGAGAGAGAGAGAGAGAGAGAGAGAGAAAAGCCTAGGAAAATTGATACGGATATGAACTCTTTAAGTCTTATCTATATCTCTACGATGTTTTTGTAATTCATGGGTTTAATGTAGTGTGCTTTGGCAAATCAAAGAATTGTGGGTCAACTTTCATCCGAAACATTGTATCTTGCCACAAGCTGTTCAGTTTTATTTCCAAAATATAATGTAAAAGTTAGTCTTTTATAAAGCCATAGTACTTTCCTAGGTTCTATTATTTTTATACTTTCCTTCCTATCGTTTTTCTTTTCTATGTCTTATTTTTATGCTCAAGGGAGGTTTTAATTTATGAAATAAGCTATAGGTGGAATTAATACCCAATTAGTTGTGGTGAAATTGTACTTCTGGCTTAGGCAATCATGCCCACTAACCGATTGGAAATAACTTGGAATGTAAATGTTCAAAGCCTTGTTGTTTTGCAACTTATTTTTTGGAATCCAGGTAGGACAGGCTTAGCAAAGGAGCAAACATTGTAATTGTTTGTTCAATTAGAAATAACAATGAATTGCTTTGCTGTGGTGTGGATGATTGTTTTGATTCCTGTGGTTTTTAAAGACAGAGCTCTGTCTTTTGGTTCAATTCTGAAAAACTCTACAGAAAAACCGCCAATATTGTCACATGCTGTATTTTAAAACTACAACCATAGTGTCATGTTTTGTCACCAATTGCTTTTTTTTTTTTTTTTTAGCACATTCATTTCTTATTATGCTTTGTGTTTTTGTTTCTTCAATTAGAAATAAAAATGAATTGGCTTTATCACTGTTGGTGGGGCATCACACCATCACTACAAATATATATAAAGGGCATTTTGTAAATTTAGTTATTTTTTTAATACTTTGAACCAAATTCTCATGTTGCAGTTGTTTTATGGTTAGAATTGTTTGATACATATGTTTGATCGCTAGATACTCTTTTTTTTTTTTTTTTTTTTTTGGTAAACAATTTCCACACCATGCTGTTGTTGATTAGTCATAAATTTAATTAAGCTATTTGTATCTTAGCGAGAATTTATTTTCATGTTATGTGGTTCCATTAGACACTTTATACTTTGGATGATATTTTGGCATATGAAAGAAAACATTGCTTTACAATTCTATCAAATTACTCTCAGTTCTTGGTCTGCAAAAGTTTGTGTCTTCCTCACTCATTTTAAGGGCTTTAATCATCTAATATAATGCTATGAAACATATGTCTTTGTTTTTTAAATTTAATGTAGTTGTGAATTTTTAATTCATTCATCATGATAATATTTTATATCATTTTCATTGTCCTCACATATGTATGGTTCTGTTTTTAGGTTCAATTTCAAAGAAAGTAAAAACTAATTGTATTTTTACCAATTTTTTAGTTGAACCTTTATTTTGAACTAAATTATTTATTTTCCTTCATTTTTAACTAAATTTTATTTAATTATCCCATGCATCGCACGGGTTAGCGACTAGTGTATATATAAAACTGAAGCCTTTGACTTTCTATTGACCTCTCCCGAGCTTGCCACATTATTATCATTTTTTTAAAACAAAATTATTTTTATTTAGTCCAAATATAACAAAAAGTGAAACTCTATCTTTCTAACAAATCTAACTTAAACTCGAACTCGAACTCATCATTATCATTTTAAAAAAAATATTTTTGTTATATATATATAATATAATTTGAACTTTTATATAAAAAAATTATATTATATTCTATTTGTATATTCTTATTTTTTATGAGATACTAACTTTTTTTTATTTTTATGTAACGTAGAAGTTAGAAGACTATATTTCTTAGGGGGCCAATTCATATTATTTTTGGAAGCTAAAATCATAAAAAAAATTATTTATGCAAATTAACGTTTATAAAATAATAAAAGTTTGTAGGGCCATGCCCCCTTAACCCCAACGTAACATTGTCCCTGATTATAGTACTGGCAGTATATAAACCTGAGTTTGTTCTCCAACTAAGATATGAATATGACCGATGCTTCTCTTTCTTTAAACGCTATCTCTCCGACAAGTCCAGCTTAAAGTCAAACTCAAATATTGATAATTTATCTCCGAATTTGCGACGTTAATCATGAACGCTATAAAAGTATTGCAAACCCCAATATATATATATATATATATATATATATATATATATATATATATATATATATATATATATATATTTTAAGCCAAGTAGAGGTATGAGCTCTTCTTCTGTTATTTTCTTCTCCTATAGTTTGTTAAAAAATATTTTATTTTATTGTTTTTCATGTATTTTTTAAAAAGTAATTTTCGTACATGAACCACCAAACTCTGTTTAGCCGTTTTTTACAAAATAAAAAAGCTTGAAATAAATGAAATTTATGGTTGCTGCTACTGCATATGTCTTCGGTTCATCTCATATTATGAAAGTATGTTAATTTTTTGGGCAGAAAGTTTGTATACGATATATTAAGAGTAGGTAAGGCTTTCATTATTCCAATGTAGGCTCTTGCTCAACATTTTTTAGTGTGGGCCACACGCTGATAAGATTCGTTTAAGTTTAGACCCGTTAAAATTTAAAACATATTGTTTTATGGGTTCATGTACTTTTTTCTTTTTCTTATATTTCTCTTTTGAATAGTTATATATATTTTGAATTGTTTCAATAACTTAGTCTTTAATTATACATATTTTTTGGCATTTTGGAAGTTTTAACATCTAAATTTGTGTTAGTTTTTGCAATATTTGAACATGTTTAGCAGATTTCAATGACTATACCATATATTATTCTTTTGAAGGTAATCAATTTTTCTTTTTTATTTCTCTATTGTGTAATTATATACATTTTGTTTTGTTTCAAAAATTTATAGGAAGTAAATCTTATGATTCTTTAATATTTTTTGGCATTTCAAAAGTTTTAACATCTAATTATTCTTTTGATGGTAACATATATTTCTCTTATATTTCTCTATTGTGTAGCCGCGAGTGCGCGCGCACACACACACACACACACACACACACATATCTATGTAATAACTAATAGTTGAAACGTTTGACTTTTTGTTGATGATCACTCCTTATTGCGCCATGTGGCTACATAAATAAATGCCACATTAATATTTTAAGAACTCAAACAAAAAACTGCCTTTTTGTTTGGTGGTTTATATCAAACCTTTTGATTTTATTAATTTGGTAGTTGTTTAGTTATCTGTATTATTTTTTAAGTGGTCTTATATTGTAGAAAAAAACTGTTATTTATTTATTTTATAAATATAATTTTTATTTTGAAAATCTAATTTATA
Organism: Castanea sativa; assembly: GCF_040712315.1. NCBI lineage: Eukaryota > Viridiplantae > Streptophyta > Magnoliopsida > Fagales > Fagaceae > Castanea > Castanea sativa. The sequence goes on along the minus strand of NC_134018.1, from coordinate 20,303,397 downwards.
AGTGAATAAATCAATTTAAAAATTAATAGGAGAGCGGTCCTATTTTTTAGGCTCATCACACGCACTTTGCGCCTGCGATGAGACCTTTTTTTTTTAGCAAAAACAAAAATTATGCGTTTTTATTATATATATATATATATAATTTTTATTTTGAGAATCTAATTTATAAGTGAATAAAACAATTTGAATATTAACAGAAGAATAGTCCTATTTTTTAGGCAATGTTTTAGTGAGAGTTAGGGTTGCACTTTTACCTGATTGTCCTTTAGTTTTGTCTCTACTTAAACATAGGGGTGTAAGGGTATTTTTGAACTAAAAAAATAAGGAATCCAAACAGAGGAAGTCCCTTAAATAGTAGTATAGATTGATAAATACCGGATAAGCAAAAGAAGTTAAAGAGAAGTTTAAAATTTTAAATTTGATAGTAAAGCAGTTTCTTAGGAGTAAAATATGAGAGAGTAGAATTGAAGCAATTTGTTAGGAGTAAAATGTTGGAGTGGAATTCAAACATGTTAAGGGTGTTTTTTTTTTTTTTTTTTTTTTTTTTTTTTAATTTGAAAAAAGGAAAAGGGGTGGCCAGGGTAGTTTTTTTACAAAAGGTAGGATTTTTTTTTTTTTTTTTCAAAATAGAAACGTGGTAGAAATTTTTTTTGATACAACATGGCTTTTTTCATTGGGTTTTTTGTTTTGAATTTTTATCAATTTAAGATTTTAAACCATTTCTTATGATTTAGAGATAAAGATAAGTTTATTAAATTAAGGGTATTTCATTAGTTGAGTTTTTTTATTATTTTTTTTTAAGAATAAAATATTAGAAACCTGTGTTAGAATAAGTGGGTTAGTGGGAGTGTTCCTATTTTGTAGGTATTTTTTTAAAATTTATCTAAAATTTAGGACTTTTTAAGTTGATAATTTTACATGTCTAACCCTACTATTTAAGCTTTACAAACTAGTAAATTTGAGGATATTTTGGGCATCAAAATTAAGGAATCCAAATAGGGGAAGCCCCTTAAATAATAGTACTAGATTCATCACACGTGCAAAGCGCGTGCAATTTAGTGGATAAAGTAATTTAAAAATTAACAGGAGATGAAGCTTTTTTTTAGTGATCTTATTTTGTAGAAAAAAAATTGTGTTGTTTTTTTTAAATTATATATATATAATTTTTATTTTTAAAATCTAATTTATAAGTGGATAAAATAATTTGAAATTTTTTAGGAAAGTGGTCCTATTTTTTAGGCAATGTTTTAGTGGGAGTTAGAGTTACATTTTTACTAGATTGTCCTGTAGTTTTATCTCTACTTAAGCATAGGATATAGGAGTATTTTTGAATTAAAAAATGAGGAATCCAAACAGGAGAAGCCCCTTAAATAATAGTATAGATATAGATATAGATAAATAGAAGTAACCAACTGCCTATAACTTTAGACACAACGTTTCACTCTCTTGGGCAGTAGTTATAAATATACAATATTTTTTATATCTCTCTTTACGAACTTCTTTCCCCCTCTCTCCAAAATTTATTTCCTGTTGAAAACTTTGAAACAAATTTTTCCAGAAATTTTTTTTTCTCTTATTTGCAGTAGGACTTCTCTTTTTGGTGATGCCAGCCAACAAAACGCCGCCGAATCAACTTTAAAGGTCAGATACCTTTTCTCATATGTATGGTAAAGAAAAATTGGGTACAAATTAAGACTACAGGTGAATTATAGGGGTGACAATAAGTGGAAAATCAATTGATTCTATTAAGAAAAAAAATCCACTAAATGAAATTGCCAAATTACGCCCATCTTAAACTCCAAACCAATAGATACATTGAAAGATTCTTTGTTTTTTGTTTTTTTTTGTTTTTGTTTTTAAAGACCTGAATAGTACCTTATCACCACCATAAAATCTATCAAATGTTGACATGAATGCTTCTGCAAAATATTTTGACAAAATAAAATAAAATAAAAAAGAAAAAGAAAGGAGCGCTCTTGCAAGAAAAAGAAAGGTGAAAACACAATGGTTCTGCAAGATTTTTTTGTAAAAAAATAACATGTAGTTGCATATGATTGGGAAAATAAAAGATAAGGCATTCTGAAAGTGAAATAAATAAATGTGTGGATGAGAGCAATTCAAGATTGAAGTAAAAAAAAAAAAAGAGATAAAAATGAGAGAATTTGAAAACACTACAACAAAATGTATTTTCAGTGACGAAAAAATTTGTTGCTAAAAGTCCAGTTTTTCATCACTAAGAACTTTTAGTAACGAAATCGGACTTTTAGTGACGAAATTCATTTCGTCGCTGAAACCTCGTCAGTAAAAGTCCTGGTGACGAAAAATTTCGCCACTAAAAGTCCGATTTGATTTTTATTTTTTTAAACTTTTAGAGACGAAAACGTTTCGTCACTAAATGTTTTCCTCGCTAAAAACACCATTCAATGACGAAAATATTTCGTCACTAAAAACACTTTAGTTTATTAAATCATATTTAGTGACGAATAATTTCGTCACTAAAACTATTTTCGGGTACATATAGTGACGAAAAAGTTCGTCACTAAAACTATTTTTAAGAAAATCCGTGCACATATAGTGACAAAAATTTTCGTCACTAAAACCATTTCTTACAAAATTTTGCTACATTTAGTGACGAAATATTTCGTCACTAAAACTTATTTTCTGTTATGATTTTTTTCATGGCTTTGATATTAACATGTAACCTGTTATTACATTATTAAAACCTCACATTTGAATAATACATTTATTTCAACAACACATTTATAAAAAAAGATCCATACATTCCATAAGTAAAAAATAAAACAAGTATCCAATTCAAACTCTTTCCATACAATAATTGTTTGCAATACATACAATATTCCAAGATATTTTATAACAATACAAAAAGGGTAGCATAATATAATTAAAACTAACGGAAGATGTCCTCATACGTCTTCAAGTAATGCCAAAAGTAAATCTCCTAAAAGCCACCAATAAGAAATCTGCACAAATATAAAAATAATACTACATTAAAATCATAAAGTAAAAACATTAACTATGTTATAAGAAACATTTCTAACAATGCATTAAGAGTAGCCACACCAATAAATTAAAATCACAACTCCTAATGTATAAGTTGTAGAAAGAAAATATAGATTTTCATGTGTAATATAATACAATTAGTTGACAACACTAGCTCTATTCCCCCACAACTCTATTTTCATGTGCAAATATAGATTTTGGCTAAGCTTTGGTCTTTGACTTTCACAGATCTAAGCCTCTTTCTATTCCCCCACAGCAACCCAAACAATCACTAACCTTGTCATCACATTCAACCAAAAACCTTATCACCAATATTAAAAAAAAAGCCCTTAGATTATGTCACCAATGGGCATTCATTAAAAGCCTTTACAAACTATATACAAAGAAAATTCAATTGATGGGTCTCCTATTAACCAAACCCATATAGCCAACAGACTAATAATATCAACAAAGTGCACAGAGAGATAAACTCCGAAAACAATTCATTTATGTCACCATGTCCATTCCTAAAGTATTAAGCATTAATTTGACTTACAAAAGGTTCCTATCAGAAAGGAATTTCCTATAAAATGAAAAAAAAAAAAAGGAAAAAAGAAGAAGAAAGCAGCCAATACAGCTCAAACATTAAAAAAAATTTCAACATGCATATTGCCTAAGCAAGATGGAATCAATTTAATAAAAGCTCTTAATAATATATGACAATGAACACCCATGTGGGGGTATATGTATATTACCTAAATCTATAACTTTTCATTTATCTAGATAAATTTCAATCAAGATGGAAAGGTCAAATTACACCTATCATGCATCAATTTTAAACTTTTATGTTAAGTACATATATTCCAAAATCCTTAAACTTCTACCTTAAAGTGCATTGGCAGTATTTAAAGTAACATTAAAGTGCTTCTGTTTAAACTAACCAGTGCCATCATGATCCTCATCAATACTAGTGTTAAATTCTGATTCCACAAAACCATTCACTTCAACTATAATGTCATTCATATATCTCGATAGTCTATATCCTCATTCTATGCTAATCCCAAAAGATTTGAATTTAATCTTATGATAATTGACAACAATGGACCCCACCCCCCCCCCCCCCCCCCAAAAAAAACAACCTTCATCAACCTGGTTTTAGAGACAATGCCATCCTAATATTCCTTTCTCAGATTGAACACTCATTTTGTCATCAAAATGGATGATAGAAAAAACTAGCAATTAGGGAAAAAAAATCTCATCTTTTGTCTTGCAAGAAATATTAATAGAGTAGCACAATGTATCTAAAACATAATCTAGAGAACAATCCCCCATTAAATCAAGTAAAATAACAATCAGAGGACACAATCCCATTGTGAAATCAGAGTATCATTACCTAAGCAATAATCAACACAAGAAAATTTAGAAGATGGGTAATCTCATTTTGAGTTCATACATTACACCTAATGTATAGGAACTTGAACACTACATATATCTAACACTGGTATCAATGTGGAAACCAAACCAAGAGAGTGAGGATCCAAAACTAGAATCATCCAAACAATAAGAACCATAGAAATAAAAAAGAATTAAAGCAATTGATAAGTACGTATATAAGAAACTTTCTTCACAACCATTACACAGTAAATATCAAATACCCAAACTAAACAAAAATGCATATACCCATTACTGTATCAAACAAAAAAATACCCAAAGGAACTAGAATCATTAAACACAAAAATTAGCATCAAGCATTTAGAATCATTAAACAAAAAAACCCAAAGGATATGCATTTAGCATCAAGCATTTAGTATCATTTTCGCTAAGCATTAAGCGTCGCAGATCGCGACGCTTCAATGTTGCCAACGATCGACGACCTAAAGCTTCACTATCTGTGACCTGAAGCATCGCAATCTGCGAACTAAAGCGTCGCCAATCACAACTTTAAAGCGTCGCCAACGACCGGCAAGCTGAAGCGTCGCCGTTGAGCTTAATCGGAGACGGTGGCTTCAAATGCGGTTTGGGTTTTTTTGGTTTTTGACCGAAATGGCTCTTGGGTTTTTTTTTTGTTTGACCGAAATGGCTATTGGGTATTAAAATGTTTTGTGGTTTAGCTGGGTTTTGAAATTAGGCTTTTAAGGTTTTAGTGAAGAATTTTAGTTTCATCACTAAAGACCGGGCTTTGTTACGATTTTTAGAGACGAAATTCATATTTCGTCGCTAAATCATATTTTTAGTGACAAATTGTGATTTCGTCACTAAAAACATATAAGTGCAAAACTATTATTATTTTTAGTGACAAATATTTTTCGTCGCTAATTCTTCTTTATAGCGACGAAAAGATTTTCGTCACTAATACTATCCACAGCAATACCTACAGTGACGAAATATTTCGTCGCTAAAATTTCAACTTTTAGCGACGAAATATTTCGTCACTATAGATTAATTAAACTCGCACCAAAGTTTCCCTCCATTGGCGCCCATTTTCAGATCACAATAGCAACAAAATTCATTTTTCGTCGCTAAATGTTATATTTTTTGAAATTTATATTTCGTCACTAAAGCTGTATTTTTAGCGACGAAAAATATTTCCTCATTAATTTTTGTCACTAAAAATACATTTTGTTGTAGTGAAAAGGTGGAGAAGAAAAAACATTAGAAGAAAAAGAAGAAGGGAAAAACGGAATGTACTTGTGCCGTTGAGCAATTAGAAAAGTATGAGGAAATTTTAAAAAAAAAATTGGATAATAGATGTTAAGAAAAAAAAAAAAAAAAAAAGAAATAAACTCCAAAGTGATAAAGATGAAAGAATTTGAAAACATAAGTGAAGGAAAAAAAAATAGAAGGGAAAAACAAAATGGACTTCAGCAATTTGAAAAGTATAAGGAATTAAAAACTTTTTTTTACCAACTACTTTCCCAATCTCATGTACTGCAAACTTTATTACTACCACTCTAGGTTTGCTAACAATTTCTTTAGTTAAAAAAAAAAAAAAAATTATTCCTGTTGCATATGATTTTTATGTATTGGGAGTAATTATCAATTTCATGTTTAGCATAAATTTTAGGTATAACAAATTATTACTGATAGCAAAGAATACCAAATTATTATTGGTGTTGGACTTATCATGCATTATTGGTATTAGAATTTTTTTTCCTATTAAATTGTAACTTTTATTTTCAATTGATCATAAATTTAAACAAAATAAAATTTTAAAATTTTTGTATGACGATTTTGTGCATCGCACAGGTTAGCAACTAGTGTGTATGTGTGTGTGTGTATATATATATATATTATTTATAATTTGTAGGCTTTGAATCTTTTGATTTCTTTCAATAGTTATAGCCATGGATTACATATTCTTTTGAATGTAACTTATTTTTCTCTTATATTTCTCTATTGTTTAGTCATATATATATATATATATATATATATATATATATATATATATATTGTTTTGTTTCAACAATTTCTATGCCGTGAATCATTTGATTCTTTAATATTTTTTGGTTTTTCAAAAGTTTTAATATCTGAATTTTTGAATTATTTTTTTGTGATATTTGAAATTGTCTAACAATTTTTTTGTAAGTCATTGCATGTTCAAGTAATAGCTTCTTCATCAAATTGTGACACAAATTGAATTCATGCAAGAGCAAATCATGCAATGGTGTAGTTTTTTAATCAATTTAAGATTTTATAAAATTATTTTTTCTATCTCACAAATAGATAAATTCCCGTGCATAGCACGGGTTAGCAACTAGTTTACCTAATTGGAATTGACTATGGCCCTAATGCATACGACCATCAAGGCCGAATTCACCAACCCATTCGTTCTGCTTTTCTAGCCGTTTGAAATTATAACCACAGACTATGCCCATTCTTAGATTTTTAGATTTCTTGCGAAAGAGTTTTCCGTGTTTGAATTGAACATCTCCCACACCGTTTATTCTTTCTTCTTCTATTTAACTCCAATACTGCCTTCTATTTCTCATTCATTCAAAAAAAAAAAAAACCCATAATTGTCAAACTTTATCTCTCTTAATTTTTCTCAATGAGATGGAAGGATTTTCAGAGTCCTCTATGCCCAGTTCATCTGCATTATCGTGGCAATCATAGTTCGGTTTATTCTCTAAACCCAGAACTGGACAAGCTATTGACTATAAACTTGCTACATTGAAGCATAAATATGCTAGGCTAGAGGCCCTGAAAAACCAACAAGGAAAAGGAGAAAAGAGTGAACTTTCATTGGATTTATTGCTTTCTTCTAAGCTGGAGAAGAGAAACACAGCCTTGTTGAAGCTAAAGAGTGCTATGCTATAAGCCCAGCGAAACCAGGAACTAAGAGATGGCGAAAAGAGTGAACTTCCATCGGTTTCATCCAAGTTCATGACAGAGAATATCTCAACTAATGATCAGATTAATTTGATTTTTTCTACAAGGAAGCAAAGAGAACTTGTCTTTTATAATTTTCTTACTACGATGGAAAAGAAAGATTGCAAACCTCAAATTAGTGAAGCAAAACTATCTCAAGAAGAGGTCTCAACAGAATTGACTAAAGGAGCATGTTTTGACTAATTGCAAACAAAAATATATTGAAGATTTCATAACCAAGTATGGGTTGCAAGTGGTTGTTTGGGATTTTGATACCAAGTCTGAACATCAATTGATCTTCAAACAGAGAACAAATGGGAGCAATGTCTTCATTGAAGATTGGACCAAGGAATTTGTGATAAGGAGGGAACTAAAAGAAGGTGATGAGATTAGAATTTTTTGGGATCAAAACAATTCCAGATTCAATTTTAGCATTAGCAAGCGAAATTTCTGTAGAGAATCCTCTCATAACTAGTTTTCTTAGACAAGCTCTTAGCGGATTTTGGGTTACCTCAAGCATGGCAGCTTTGAAGACAGTAACTATTTCTTTTTTCTTTTTATTTTTTGAGCAGAAGGTTGAATAACTACTTAAGAAAGGCCTAGATGAGTAATTTGACATTAAATAATTTCATCTTGAAATACATAATATTTGATGAGATATGGACAAAAAATAGTGAGTAAAAATTTGTTTTGGTTGCACTTTGCACCTTTTGGTTGATATTATTCACCTTGAAACTTAGATTCTCAAAAGAAGATATTTCATTTGTCTGAAAATCTTTTTTGGTTGCACTCTAAAAATTAGAACTTTATCCCTATTTGATTAATTTTTATATTTTACGCATTTCGTCTTCCTCACTAAAACGTAACTTGCACATAGTTTCTAGAGGAAGTTGCTAAAAATTAGGACATCATCCCCATTTGATTAATTTAAAAAATAAAACGAACAATCTCTTAAATTTTAGGCATTTTTTCTTCTGATTTATTGCTTTTATTTGGAATTCAAATTAATTCTCACTAAAGCGAAACTTGCACAAAAATGCTAGAGGAAGTTGCTAAAAATTAGGACATTATCCCTAACTGATTACACAACTCACACAGTGTAGTAATTCCAAATTATAACGGATGCAAATTATTATTCTTTACTAAAAAAAATAGAAGAGTCTCTAAGCATAAGCGTGAGCGCATGCTCAGAGGCTAGTTTATATATATCTACTCTAGGAAGCACGGACGCGGCGTTTGGGCCGCCGCACCCGTGTCCGACGCGGCAAAACGCGAGGACGCGCAGACGACGTCGCTGCCTGCGCGCCCGTGTCGCGTCCCCTTTTTTTTTTGGCGCGATACGCACCGATTCACATCGACGCGTGTGAAATCAGGCCGATTCGACCGATATCGGTCCGTATCAAGCGCAACCACCGATACCAGTGTGAATCGGCTAATTCAGCCGAAATTCAAAAAAAAAAAAAAAAAAAAGGGTGCAAACGCACCGTTTGGAAAAAAACAAAACCCTATTATACACTCTCATTTCTCTTCACTTCAGTTCAGTCAGAGCCTTCACATAGCCCTCTTCATATTTCTGCGCCTCTCTGCCTCTCTCCCACTCTTTGCCTTCAGGGCTCCACTCCGTCTCCCTTGCTCTCTGTCTCAACTCGCTCTCACTCTCCGTCTCCCCTACTGTTCGTCTCACTTTCACTCTCCGTCTCCCTTGCTCTTCGTCTCCCCTCAAGTATCATAGCTTTCACACTCACACTTTTAGTTAATAGTTAATAATTGATTTTTTATTTAGTTAATAGTTATTATTACTCATTGTGATTTGTGATTTGTGTTGTGAATCTGTGGTGATCTGATTTTTTTTTTTTTAATTTTATATAAGCTGTCTGTGTAATGTTGTGAGTCTTGTGACACTGGAGTTTGATTTTTTATTTAGTTAATAGTTATTATATATTTGGAAATTATTTGTAGGTTAAATTGAATCTTTTGAATTTGCAATGGATGAAGCTACTAGCACAAAAAGTTCACCTTCATCTAATGAAGAAGTGCCAAATGATGAAGCTCCTCTTTGGCAGTATGCGACTAAAATAGAAGAACTGCCTGGTTCTACTATTAAATCAGGTGGAAACACACACTTTAAGTGCAACTATTGTGGTAAAATTTATTTAGGATCCTATTCTAGGGTTAAGGCTCATCTATTAAAAATTGTTAATAAAGGTATTAAAGTATGCCCTAGTGTGAAACTGAGCCATAGGTTGGAAATGCAGCGAATGCATGATCAGGTTGAGAATGATAAGTTAGAGAGAGAACGGAGAAGACAAATTCCCTTACCCCCACCTCCCTCAAGCCATGGGCCTATTGGGAATAGTCCCTCATTTTAGACACAGGAAGAGAGTGATAGTACAAATCCCTTTGATGGTAACAAGAGGAGGAAGGTTGTGAATCCTACGCTAGAGAAAGTATACCAGAATAATGCTAGACATGAATTGGATAGTAGAATTGGTAGGATGTTTTACACCGGTGGGCTTCCGTTTAACTTTGTAAGGAACCCATATTATCGTAGTTCCTATTCATATGCCGCTACTCATAGCATTCCAGGTTATGTTCCTCCTGGATACAATACCTTGAGAACAACACTTTTGCAAAGAGAAAAAGCTCATGTTGATAGACTTTTGAAACCAATTAAGGACTTTTGGCTTAAAAATGGTGTAAGTATAGTTTCTGATGGATGGTCTGATCCACAAAGGAGGCCTCTTATTAATATTATGGCTGTATCAGATGGGGGTCCAATGTTTATAAAGGCAATTGATGGGTTAGGTGTGTTCAAAGACAAACATTATATTGCTGGGGTTTTAAGGGATGCTATAAAAGAGATTGGACATGACAAAGTTTTCCAAGTCATCACTGATAATGCTAATGTGATAAAGTCTGCTGGAGCTCTTATTGAGGATGAGTATCCCAAAATATTTTTGACACCTTGTGTTGTCCATACTCTCAATCTAGCTTTGAAAAATATTTGTGTAGCAAAAAACACTGAAAAGAATGAAGTTACATATGAGGAATGTAGTTGGCAATGAGGTTGGCATCCTTCATACGTGTTTTTATCATGAACCATTCAATGAGGTTGGCAATGTTTAATGAATTTTGTCCATTAAAACTGCTCCAAGTTGCTGATACTAGATTTGCTTCGGTTGTTATAATGCTAAAAAGGTTGAAGTTGATAAAAAGATGCCTTCAAACCATGGCTATTTGTGAGCAATGGGCTTCTTATAGGGAGGATGATGTTGGAAAAGCTCAAAAGGTGAAAGAGATGATTCTAAGTGATCTTTGGTGGGATAGTGTTGATTATATCCTTGAATTCACAGCACCTATTTATAATATGCTACGAGTAGCTGACACAGATAAGTCTTGTCTTCATCTTGTGTATGAGATGTGAGATTCAATGATAGAGAAGGTGAAGGCAGCAATATATCATCATGAAGGCTTGGAAGATGATGAGTATAGCTCATTTTGGAGTGTGATGTATGATATACTCATTGATCGATGGACTAAAAATTGCACACCACTACATTGCTTAGCTCATTCCTTAAATCCTAAGTAAGTACATTTATTTTCTATTTTAGTTCCCCCCTCTAGTAAAACACACGTTTCATTTATATTTGTTTTTTAATCTTTAACTCTAGGTATTACTCCACTGAATGGCTTTCGGAGAATTCAAAACGCATCCCTCCACATCGAGATCATGAAAAATCTATGGAAAGGAGCAAGTGTTTGGATCGATACTTTGAAGATGTGAATGAATTAAATGTGGTGAAGTTTGAGTTTACTACATTTTCAGGAGGGAGGTTTCCTTCACCAGCTACCTTAACAGATAGGTGGGTCTTACAACCTTTGGTTTGGTGGCAATACCATGGCTCCGCATTTCAAACTTTTCAAACCCTTGCCCTTAAACTTCTTGGACAACCTTGTTCATCCTCATGTGCTAAGAGGAATTGGAGCACATACAAATTCATTCATTCCTTAAAAAGAAACAAAATGGCTCCTACACGTGCTGAGGATTTGGTATATGTGCATTCTAATCTTCGACTCTTGTCAAGGCGCAATGAGGAGTACATTAATAGAGATACAAAGATGTGGGATATTGCAAGAGATTCTTGGAATGAGAGCGACATACATGGAGGAGCTGGAATTCTTGAGAATGCAGCCCTTACACTTGATGAGCCAGAGTTGGAGGCCATGGTTATTAGGAATGTTAGCACTAGTGTTACTACTAGTGAAAGTGAAGTTCGAAGTGAAGCTATTGATCTTGATGATGATGATGTTGGTGTTTGATTGTCTTGTTGATTATCTTTTATTTTGTTTTAGTTTCAAACTTGTGAGTTGTATTCTAATTTTCGAACATCATGGAATGTTTATATAATGGAATTGTATTCTAGTTATTATCTACTATTGCTCTTAAATTTGGTATATGTTTATATAATGCGAAAAAGTATGCTTAGCAATATATTAAAAATATAAATAAAAATATTTTTAATAATTTTTTAATCGTGCACCCCGCCGCACCCGCAATATACTTTTTCAAAAATTGCCGAGTCCCGCACCCGCACCTGCACCCGAATCCCGAAATGCACCCGTGCTTCATAGTATCTACTCCTTTTCTTTTTCTTTTAATCCATACAATTTTTAAGAACACTATCACACTGCAACAAAAAGGAAAATTGGATGCCCCGTGGTTCCTGATGAGTTTTGGAAAGTCATTCGTTTGGTTACTTTTTCACCTTTAAAAAAAAAATTTTATTGGTTTCATGTTGAATCCATGATTGCGCGGAAAAACCATTATAGACCAAGAGTTTCAAAATCTCACTTTTTTTTTAAACTAATATTATGCATTTAGAACACTGACATAGACAGGAGTGTCATGAACTTGCACATATAACATCACTCTATCTTAATAAAAACTTTTGCTGTATGAGTATCCTGCACAACAGCTGTCCAAGCAAAGAAACCACTTTAAGATGAGTTGCAACATGCCAAATGCTATTCCATAGGAACTCCAATCCTAATCTCACTCTATATGCCTTATAAAAGTATTTCACCTCAAGTAAATGATGCTCTTGCAACCTTTGGTCTAGCTTTTCATTAGTTTATTGATGAACTTCAGTTGAATACAAAGCTATCAACTCCTGCTCTAATCAATCTCGGGCTGTAATTAAGTTTCCCTTAAGGTATCTTATGTAACTGATCACTTTTTGTATTGTCAGCAATGAAAAATAAATTCAGAAAAGCATCTCCTAAGGGCCCTCACCATACCTTATTCCACAAAAGGACTCTCATATCATTCCCCAACCTGCGGTCATTAAATTTACAAACAAATCCCAATAACTTTTCTTTATTCCCTAGCTTAAAATATCGTGAGTCTTATTTATGATTAATCATTTAGTCAAGGTTCCTCTCTTATTGTAGTAAATCTTTCTAGTATTGTGACTTCCCATAGCCAAACTTTAATTATACTAACTAGTAAATTATTTGTGCGATGAACAAATAATATTGTAATGTTTTCTGGAAGATGGCTTTGAAGAATGTTGTATATGTATTATAGCTTAATTTTTATAAAACTTTATTAGTAATGAGTTCATCACAAAAAACAACAATCATAAATTGTACACACATATCCATTATAATTATTCAATTAAAGAATGAGAAAAAAAATAGCAACAACTTTGGAGGAACATTATAGAATAAAAAATGATATAGAATGTGTATTTCTCTTTCTCCTTAATTTTAAATCAAAATATACATCCTGAACACCTACAATCAATCACATCATTTATAAAACCCATAAATCTACAATGTTCAACCTAACATCAAAATTGTAATTGCTGTTGTCACTTAATATAAAATGTAAGTCACCCTTCCTTGGTTGTAGCCAACTCATACGTGTTAGGATTAGATGAAACAATTATGTTTGAACTAGATGGGTGTCATTGAACGATTGAAGGTAAATGACATTATTTTTAGTCTGTATATATTTTACATGGGATGGCTTGAAGGGTTATAAGTATATATAAAGGGGTAGGGTACAAGAGGTGAAAATGATGAATTAAAATGAAAATAATTTGTGTGTATGTGTGAGGGATGAAAAGTCTAGAAACATTGAACCAAATGATGCATATAATTTTTTTTTTTTAATTAGAAAAGTCTTGAAACATTGAACCAAATTAAAAAAAAAAATCAATATTTAATTTCTTCTTATCTCTGATGTGAACCATAAACTCCATACCCCAGTTCTGTTGATTATCTGTAGGGCAAGATTGTAATGATTTAGCTGCATAAAAGTATAAAAGAAAACAAAGTACATGTTTGGAAACTCTCATTTGAAAAAGAATAAAACAGCCATCAGCTACAAGCAAATGCAAAATGGTGTTGTGCATTATGTATTATGGATATTAACCATGGCCTCATCATCCTAATATGTACCTCATCACACAACAAGAAACTTCCAACGTTTTTGAACAGGATAACCATATTCTCATTGATACAAAATTATACATCATAGAAAATTAACACCAATACTAGTCAAGTGCATCCTTTGTCCAAAAAACCTTAGAAGCAAGCTAGAGTGGTAACAACCCACACAACGCCGATGTGATGAGATAACAGACCCCAATAAGAGACTGGTAGGCATACATGATCATGAGAACTTGCAATAGTGAAGATGTTGAACGTAATCAATAACTAAAAAAGAGTTTATCTAACTGTAATTAACAAAAAAGTAAGGCGGGCCTAGAAAGACCATGAAAGCTTTCTAACATCATTAGATGTTTTTAAGCCAATAGTTAAAAGGAACATGTCAATTGACGAAGTAAAGGAGACTATGCCTTCAGATAGCATAGAATAAAGGAAAAGAATATATGTGATAAACTTGCTGGAAAACATGGCTAAATAAACAAGTTTTGATTCAACAATACAAACCCTAAAAAATTAGCAATGATAAAAATGGATAGTTAAAGTGAGAAAGATCTCACAAATTATAAAATCAGGCAAATAGCGTTGTCCTTAAAGGTAGATTTATGCCACCCGGAGTAGAACTCGGTGCAAATGGCTCTCTTGGCCGCACAACTCCTCAAGAGTAGACTATAATAATTTCTTCAAGTTGGATAGAAACTCAAGCAATTTAGCACTAAGACTATAAAAATTTAGCACTAAGACTTTGTTGTTCTTTTTGTAGTGTGATAAAATAATTCCATGTGGTATTATTTGTGTGTCAACTGTAAATTTTGTAACCCTTAATCCCCATGGGGTCTTTTAGTGTAACACAACCACCATATGATACTATTTGATGTGAAAATGTAGTTCTAAATATTTACATGTGTCATCGCATAAGCAACTCACTATATATTTTAGTGGATGTTTAATTGTTGAACATAAAACAATACTAGACGATTGTTAAGTGTTACACTCAAAACTCTAGAGTGTGAGAAACGACATGAGATTTTGTGTACTTTTCCTATCTATTAAAGAAGCACTTTCTCTAAATATATCATTTTTTTTAATTACAATAAAAAATGGAAGTAACTCAACTTTTAATGTAGTAACTTCTATACGTTGAGAACTTGTGGCATGAATAAAGAGGAAAAAGTTGAGATGGACAAGGGGGTGGACAAGAGGCATCAATGAATAAAAGTATACCATATAATAAAAAAATATTGAAAGGATTTTAAGGTGTTGGCCAACAAATACTTTAGCCGAAATTGAGTAGAACTGATATGACTTTTATACTGTGCATTTAGGAGCCTTAGAACCACTTATCCTATTCGTATAGAAGCCTCCTAATAGAAACATAAAAACATTACAATTGTGTTTAAAGTGCTTTTTAAAGTTTAAACAGCTCAAAAATGGTACCTTAAGAACCTTTTCCCCAAGAATCCAACTGTTCATTAATAATCAAAGAACTTGCAATTATTCATGCTCACATATACCCAAACATAATCCTTATATATGCAATTAATAATCCTTATATATGTTTAGTGTTGTGAGAAAAGAAAGCCCAAACATATACCCACGGATTGGATGAAAATCAGCTCTGAAAAACTGAATTTCATAAACCTCGATAGATAATTATAGATAGCTATCTATCGAGATAGTTGTCGAGCATTGAGCTTCAGTAGCTTTTAAACCTCGATAGATACTAGCACTAATGCCAAATTAGTCAAAGAATTCACTATTATCACAACAATTAGTGATGGACAAGGGGTGATTTTAAGGTCACCACTCCCGAGAATTCACTATTATCACAACAAGCGGTTACAAGTAAAAGAATCTCAGTACCTTATACCAACCTACAGTTGAACCCTTACCTCAATACCCAATTGGACTTGTTCTGTAGTGACAATCTATCTTTTAATGCACGACTCCCAGTACGTGACTTGATGGAAAAATACGTGTTTGTATCACATACTAAACATACGCAGCGAAAAATTAACAGGTCTACTTCATTCACAATTGTTAACATGTATTATGCAAATTTTAGAATTCAAGAACAAGAGAGCGTACCTTGGTGTGGTGAAAATCAAAACCAAAATTAGAAGTACTCGGGAACACTTTTAATCTTTACTCCAATTCCACCTTACGCCCAAGAAGTGTGGTCTCTGAATTAGTTTCCAATGGAGAATGATAGAGTGTCTCACTCTCACATACACACCATTTCACAATGATGTCTCTCTTTTTCATACATTGAAATTCTGTATGTTTCTCACCTTATAACTGATTATCTAATTGGGCTAGCCTTTTGGGCCTTTCCAATTGGTCTTTAGTATGTGGCTTGGAGTAGGACCAAAAAGGACCAATAAGACACTAACTCGAATAGGCCTTAGGCTTTTCTGTCAACTTTTGACAAGTATAAAGTTACCATTAACTATATTTAATCTCCGTTAAGAGACTATGAATTTCATATTGAAAATATATGTTCCAACAACACTAAATGTGGTTGCCCAACATACTGAGATTTTGACCATAAATTTAGATCTCACTCCTGATATATCAGAGCAACCTACACTTCATGATCAGGTCTATTATCCTCTCAGGATTAAGATTTCATTTAGATAGAAGCAGTGAGATTTATTATTCATTTGACAGTTGTTAAGAGAATAATAAATCTCACAGCGGTCCAGTTCAATATGTCTTAACTCTTAAAAAATAAACATATCAACTAGAAGTTTCCACTTCCATGATCAAGACAAATCATCTTAGTTGATATGTTATAGTCTTCGCAGATGAAATGCCCAATTTCATCACCGACTACGAACTAAAATTCTGAGTTTACAAAGGACTTGTGACTTATATCTTCTGTGATTAAATCACATACTATGCATCTCATGGACTATTTGATAATGTCCAATATTCATGTTACCATTATTTTAAATTATAATAAAACAACTTTATTAATACAACATTAAGTCATACATTGAGTCTACATAATGTCATACATAACGTCATACATAGCATCATACAATAGGATTTAAGGGCACTAAACCTAACAATCTTCCACCTGCCCTAAAGACTATTGTGCACTAATCTAACTCCCATTCCCTCCAAATGTGACTTGAAAGTCTTTTGAGGCAAGGTTTTGGTAAAGGGATCCACTAGATTACTTGCACTATCAATCTTTGCTACTACTACATCTCAACTAGCAACAATGTCTCGAATGATGTGGTACTTTCTCTCAAAACAATGTGATGGGAACTTGCCCCATTCTCACAACACCAACATTAGAAAGAAATTTCTTGAACCAAACAACTTCTTTTGCTACTTTACAAGTAGCAACTTATTCAGTTTCCATGGTGGAGTTAACAATACAAGATTGCTTAACACTCCTCCAACTTATGACTCCACCTCCCAAGGTGAACACACAACCTGAAGTAATCAAGATCTTATTGAAAATCTGAATCTGTATAAACAATGAGAATCAAATCCTTACTATGGTAAACAAACATATAATCTCTCGTTCTGCTTAGATACTTGAGAATATGCTTTATAGCTTGCCAATGTTTAAGTCCTGAATTTGATTGATATCGACTGACTATGCCGATTGAATAACAGATATCTGGTTTAGTACAAAACATGGCATACATGAGACTTCCCACAACAGAAGTATAGGGAATTTGTCTGATCATATTTTCTTCCTCAATAGTCTTAGGCCTTTGATCATTAGACAAAGGAAGTCCATGTCTGAAAGGGAGTAATCCTCTTTTGGAATTTTGCATGCTAAAGAGAACCTTATCTATATACCCTGCTTGAGATAAGCCTAATTTTATATTCTTGCAATCTCATCAAAGCTTGATCCCTAGAAAATAGCTAGCTTCACCCAAATCATGCATATCAAATTGGCTTGACAACCATATCTTAACCGATGACTTTACCCCTACATCATTTCCAATGAGTAGAATGTCATCAACATAAAGCACTAAGAAGATTACTACTTTATCTTGATGTCTTTTATACACACATGGTTCCTCAAGATTTTCTTCAAAACCAAATTATTTGATTGCTTGATCAAATCTGATGTTCCATGACCTAGATGCTTGTTTAAGTCCATAAATGGATCTTTTCAATTTGTATACCATATGCTCTTGATTCTTTGCTACGAAACCTTCCGGTTGCATCATATAGATTTCTTCTTCAAGATTGCTATTAAGAAATTCACCTTGACATCCACTTGCCAAAACTCATAATCATAATAAGCAGCAATGGATAAGAGAATTCTAATAGATTTAAGCATTGCTACTGGTGAAAAGGTTTCTTCATAATCAATACCTTCTTTTTGTGTATACCCTTTCGCCACTAGCCTTGCTTTAAAGGTTTCAACCTTTCCATCGATCCCTTTCTTCCTCCTATAAACCCATTTGCAACCAACAGGTTTAATGCCCAATTTCATCACCGACTACGAACTAAAATTTTGAATTTACAAAGAACTTGTGATTTATATCTTCTGTGGCTTTTCACATAAACCACATACTATGCATCTCATGGACTATATGATAATCTCCAAATATTCATGTTACCATTATTTTAGATAATAATAAAACAACTTTATTAATCACAATATTAAGTCATACATAATGTCATACATAATGTCATACATAATATCATACATAGCATCATACAATAGGATTTAAATGCACTAATTCTAACAAACTTTACTTCTAGGATTAAAATTATTCACATAATCATCTTCCAAAAATTTGGCATTGGTGCTAACAAACACTTTGTTATCTTTATGATTATAGAATAAATAACCCTTAGTTTCCTTTGAATGCCCTAAAAACATGCATACTTCTATTTTTGCTTCCAACTTATCAAACTTCCTTTTCAACACATGTGCTAGACATCCCCAAACATGAAGGTATTTCATACTAGGCTTGTGCCCACTCCACGATTCCTTGGTGTGTTGGGAACTGATTTTGATGGACCTAAATTTAAAATATGCATTGCAGTTTTTAGTGCATATTCCAAAAGGAAACTGGTATAGTTGAATAACTCATCATGGACCTAACCATTTCTAAAAGAGTCATGTTCCTTCTCTCTACTACACCATTTTGTTGAGGAGTTCCAGGTGCAGTTAATTGGGATACAATCCCATTTTGAGTTAAGTAATCCTTGAAATCCCCAAGAAGGTATTCGCCACCTTGATCAGATCGAATGGCCTTTATGCGTTTACCTAATTGATTCTCAACTTCAGCCATAAACTCTTTAAACTTTTCAAAGGCTTCGGACTTCCGTCTCATTAGGTACACATAACCATATCTTGAGTAATCATCTATAAAAGTGATGAAGTACTCATAACCTCCTTTTGCTTGGGTTGACATAGGACTACATACATCCATATGAACTAATTCAACAACTCTTAGGCTCTTCTACCTTTTGCATTAAAAGGTCTTTTGGTCATTTTGCCTTCCAAACAAGATTCACAAACTGGAAATTCATAAAAAATGAATGGCTCTAAGAGTCCATCTTTGATAAATCTTTGAATTCTCTTTGAATTAATATGACCCAAACGCAAGTGCCAAAGATATGCATCATTAGTAGAATGAAACTTTCTCTTTAATGATTTTACATGAGAATTATCATCTAATTCAGAATTGTATAATTTATGCTCATCAGGAGTTAAAATATAAAGATCATCAACAATATTTCTAGAACAAATAAACACTTTATCCTTCTTTATTACAACATTGTCTTTCAAGATAACATAATATCCATGTCTACCTAAATAAGTTGCAGAAATTAAATTCCTACGAACATTAGGTACATACAAACAGTCTTTCAATATTAAAACTCTAGAACCAAAATACAAATTAAACACTCCAATAGCTACAGCTGGAATTTTGCTCCCATCAGCCAAAGTAAGAAACATTACCCCTTCATTCAGCTTTCTGATCTCCTAGAACCCCTGCAAAGAATTGCAGATATGATTAGTACAACCTAAATCCACACACCAAGAATCCGTGGGATTTTTTACTAAGCATATTTCAAGAAGGAATGAACTTTTCATACCCTTATTCTTGGCAGCTCTGAATTTTAGACAATTCCTCTTCCAATGACCTTTCTCGCCACAATGGAAACACTTTCCTTTGGTGTAGCCCTTTTTCTTTCCCTTGTTGGCAACTCCTAAGGTAATTTGTTTACCATCTTGTTTGGTGAAGTCCTTCTTCTTTCTTTCCTTTACCCTTACCTTTCGACTTAGGTTGAGAAGAAGAAACTTCAACCATATTAGCACCAACACTGGATGTACCAAGAATGCCTTCCACCGCCACCAATTCATTCATTAATTCCAATAATGAATAAATCTTTTTATTCATGTTATAATTAAGTCTGAATTCCTTGAATGATTCTAGTAGTGATTGGAGTATCATATCCGTTTGGGATTCTCCATCAATATCGGCACTTAAAACCCCCAGTGTATTCAGATGAGAGATCATCCTAAGACAATGCTCCCTTACTAAAGTACCTTCAGCCATTTCAGTATTATAAATCTGCCTCATAATTTCTTGCCTAATAGAATGACCTTGCTCACCAAACATCTCCTTCAAACTTAGCATTATATCTGAAATTAGTTCTACATCCTGCATTTGATGTTGTAGAACATTTGAGATAGATGCTAGGATATATCACTTGACCATTTCATTAGATTTCTGCTAACGATCATATTGTTGTTTTTCTTCAGGAGGAGCATCTAATGATAGGAAGTTAGGACAAGGTTCATAAAGCACAAATTTGTGCTCTTCAACAGTGAGAACAATGTCCAAGTTTCTTTTCTAATCAACATAGTTGGATCCAGTCAGTTTGTTTTAATTAAGAATAGCAACAAGTGGGCTAAAAGATGCCATGATTTAAATTTAAAAATAACAAACATGAATATAATAAGTAAACCGGACATTATCAATTTAGCAAATAAACATATAGTATGGAACCTTAATAAAACCATAACATAAAATATGCAACGACAACCCAATCCATGTCTATAATTCCTTGGTAGCAAGTATATTATAAACATCATGATTGATTGAGTTGTATTCTCATTATTAGTGCTTTCATGATAACTCTTATCAAACACTAATAATATGTCATATTAACTTTAGCCACTAAATAAATAATGACATAGCTCCTTTGGGAGGTTAACATTACACTTAGTCTAGTGTACACCATTATCTAGAATCATGTGTAGCCACATTTCATCTCCCTTATAGTGTTTAAACTTGTAGTACCATGAAACAAAACACCCTTCTTTGGGATTGCGATACATATACGCCAAGACAAGGTGCTTGTTCACACTACTTTAAATGGGTAAGTTCAATCTTGTAGTAATGATGTAAACACCCTCCTTTGGGATCACGAGGCATATACGCCAAGACGAGGTGCTTACTCACACTACTATGAACCGATAATGGAGGCCGTGAGATCCAACCTTTGTATCTCTCTCCTACTAGATATTTTAAAAGAAAGGTTTTTAATTAGAAATCATGTTTAATCTCATCACACATAGCCTTGCACTCCATCTATGTTTTAATTAGAATTTTACGATTCCAGTGCTAAAAGTAGGATTTTAACTCTTGCACCTTTTTTGTTGGGGAAACACAAATTGCACAAGTTAAATCTTAATTATTTTCAATGAAGAGTTTGAATTTCCATGGTTCTCTAGTGTCTCGTTGCTTATATTAAGGTTTCATATTCTTAGAGTTTAATATGAACTACATTGGAATTGGATTTGGATGGAAAGGTTTCTTTGTATTTTTTCATGATCCTTCATGAATACCCAAGTCATGTCCTATTCCCTTGTAATCCTGAGACAGGAGAGAAGTGGGGCCAAAAGTCATTGCCAGTTTGCTAAATTGTTTTATTCAAAATAATTCGAGATGTTGCTACTCGTTCTTACTTCCCAACAAACGTGTGGAAGTTGTGTGAAATAGTTAATACTTAGCATAATTGACTAGCGTGTATGGTTGAGTAAAAATATCACAATTGATTATCTGATATTTTTGGGTAAAATCTTCTCTCAATGTATGACAATGAGAGAGGAGAGGAGAAAATACTACAAATATTTCTCTCTTAAGAATTAGTAGCTCTCTCTAAATTGTAGGTGCTTTTAATCTATGAAACCCTTAATTTCTCTAAGGTTTTATATCTGATCATCTCCTTATAATTTTGTGAGTAATGAGGGTTATATAGTGTGAGTGAAGGCGAGGAGGGTCACACAAAAAGTATAGCTATCAGAGTGCCTGGCAAGTTACAAGCGGGTTGGCCTACCCACAAACTAGTTGCCAATCGCCTGGCATAACAGAATTTTAGACCTTAGCACATGCTTCTCGCATGATCTATAGCAGCTTGATGTAGTCGCCAGCTAGTTGCCAGAGCTGCTATCTTGAGTAAAACTTCACCATCTTGAGAATAAACCTGTAGGGGTATTGGGCCCAGTAATGTATGAAGGGTGGCCCAACGAAGTCTTTTGGGCTAGAAACCCAAGTCCGAAGACATCAAAATGATCTTGGAGTATCTAAATGTCCAAATACGTCCGAGGAGTAGAACTGTCCTCGGATTGTTAAGCCGAGGACATAGGAAGAGAAGTTTAGTTTCCCGGGGTTATGTTATAAAGAATCCTACGACTATGGGAATACACAGTACACGTGGAGGACAATAGAAAGAGCGGTGGAATATCTAAAGTAAAGCTGCTCCCACCGCCCATACATTAAAAGCTCTGTAATTGATACGCTGACTGTAGAGATGGAAGGATGGGACATGAGCATGAAGTTTGGAAACTTGGTCCCTGACCCCAGCGGGCTTTAGGGAAGGATTGATGGGACAAGTATCCAAAACGAGCGTTACAACCATGAGGTGGAGGACGATGAAGGGGAGAAAGAAGAAGTATAAATGAAGGAGAAGTCCTACGAAGAAGGGGGGAGGCTTTTTCAGGAAGAAAAAGAGCCAATAGTAGATGATAATCAATATTTGTATCCAAACTCAAGGAAATACTATTATAAACTATCCTCGGATTTCTTCCGAGGAGGAATTCTCAGTCTGACTTTTACAAACAACTCTTTAATTTGTCCCATTGGGCCCAAAGCCCGTCCTTTCCCTGATTGTCTAAACCATCCTTGAAATCTAGATTACAAACCCATCCTCTACAAATTCATTGTAAAGAAAGGCCTTTCAAGCCCATCTCCCTCCAGTCATAGTTTGGGAATTTGAATTGTGTCCTTACAATTGGCGCAGTCTGTGGGAATTTAGTCTTTAAGGAAGTTTAGGACATCATGGTAGGATCAGGACCACAACGCAGCGCGGAGTCCGTGGGCTCCCAGCGTGAGGATCACTCCTTGCATCCTGATCACGGAGAGAACCGAGAAGGAAGTGTACATACTACACACACCATCAGAAGTGCAAGTCATTCACAAGGAGGAAGCAGAGTTCCTTATGAAAGAAATGCCAGGGCCATGCAGAAGGAGATTGACGGCCTAAAGAGGAGATTGCGTCACGAAAGACGAAGGGGAACTCCTCAGGTCTCTGACCCCTCTTCGGAGGGATCCGAGGATGACAATTACGGGCAGAGATCCAGAACTCCCCCAGGTGAATATTTCTCTTTCGAAGAAGACAATCTGCATGGGAGGCGTGGCAGAGAGTACCCCTCTAGGGGCTTAGGCAATGACGCAATGGGAAGAGCGTTACACCAAATCTCCAGGTCACCCTTCACGCGCAGATTGGAGGAAGGGAGGTTACCTCGGCGCTTCACACAACTGGCCTTCACTATTTACAATGGTCGGACCGATCCTGTGGAGCACGTAAGCCATTTTAGCCAGAGAATGGCAGTGCATTCCAGGAATGAAACTTTGATATGCAAGATCTTTCCTTCTAGCCTGGGGCCCGTGGCCATGAGATGGTTTGACGGCTTAAGGGCAGGCTCCATTGATTCTTTCAAAGAGCTTACTAGAGCATTTGGTTCTCGCTTTATCACGTGCAGTAGAGTTCCTCGTCCATTGGATTCTTTATTATCCATGGCTATGAGGGAAGGGGAAACCCTGAAAACGTATTCGGACAGGTATTGGGAAATGTTCAACGAGATTGACGAAGACTTCGATGACGTGGCAATAAGGACCTTCAAGGTCGGCCTACCAACGGAGCATGACTTGAGGAAGTCCTTAACAAAGAAACCTGTCAGAAGCGTACGTCGACTGATGGATCGCATCGACGAGTACAAAAGGGTTAAGGAAGATCAGCAGCAGGGAAAAGGCAAGGCGAAGGTTATCCCACAAGAAAGGAGGGATTTCAGGTCGGACAGATACAACAACAATAGGTGTACATGGAATTTTTCCAGGCAGGCTGGTCACATACCCCCACAAGTGGTCAACACCGTCTTCAGGGAGCCGGTGCAGCAGCTGTTGGAGAAAATAAGGCATGAGCCTTTTTTCAAATGGCCAAATAAAATGGCAGGGGACCCTTTGAGGTGCAACCAAAATCTCCATTACCATTATCACCAGGAGAGGGGTCATACCACCGAGGATTGTTGCACTTTGTGGAATCATTTGGAACAATTGGTTAAGGAGGGAAAGCTGAAGCAGTTCCTGTACCAACCTAATGGGCGAGGAAACCAATCAAGAGTAGCAAACCATGACGGCCCTTCGTCGAGACCTCCTCTAGGTACTATCAATGTCATTTTTGCAGCACCTGGAAGGACTGGCTCAGCTCCTTTCAGGGTAATGTCAGTGGCTCGAACATTGGCCGCAGAGTCACGAGATCAGCCGAAGAGGATTAAGGCAAGCATCTTGCCAGTCCTAAGTTTCTCTGAAGAGGACAAGATAGGGACCATCCAGCCTCATGATGATGCCTTAGTGGTAACCCTCAGAATAGGGAACTATGATGTAAAGAGGGTAATGATTGATCAAGGCAGTGGCGCAGATATCATGTACCCTGAACTATTTAGAGGCTTGAATTTAAGAGTTGAAGACCTTATGGCATATGAATCACCCTTGATAAGCTTCGAAGGGAGAGCTGTCGTTCCGAAGGGACAAATTAGACTGCCTGTGCAATCAGGTCCGGAGGTGGTAGACGTAGATTTCATCGTGGTCGATGCTTATTCTCCCTATACGGCTATTGTAGCGAGACCTTGGCTGCATGCGTTAGGGGTTGTTTCCTCAACCTTGCATGTCAAAGTCAAATTTCATTCTGGAGACCAGGTGGTGGAGTTACTTGGGAGTCAATCTGTGGCTCGACAGTGTGTCACGGCTGCAATTCTGCGTCGACCAGAGCCAGATTCCTCGGCCTCGGCTAATGGAGAAGCATAGCAATCAAAGTCTCTTGCCGCAGCCAAGATAGATGAAGCGGTATGTGAAGAATTGGAGAAAATTCTCATAGACAATGACAATGAGAAGTTCTTTCAAGTTGGAGTTCAATTGCCACAGGAAGAGAAGACGGAGCTGATTTTATTTTTAAAGAAAAATATGGATGTATTTGCTTGGAATGCGTATGAGGCCCCTGGGGTTGATCCGAGCTTCATATGTTATCATTTAAAGGTCAATCCAACTGTAGTACTGAGGAGGCAACCACCTCGGAGGTCCTCCAAAGAACATTCCGAAGCCGTAAAAGAGGAAGTGCTCAAACTCAAGAAGGCAGGTGCTATCAAAGAAGTGTTTTATCCTGAATGGTTAGCCCATACGGTGGTGGTGAAAAAGAAGAATGGGAAGTGGAGAGTTTGTGTAGACTTCACAGATTTAAACAAAGCTTGCCCGAAGGACTCATTCCCAATGCCTCGGATTGATCAATTGGTTGACGCTACTGTTGGACATCCTCGGATGAGTTTTCTTGATGCTTTCCAAGGTTATCACCAGATACCTTTAGCCGTTGAGGACCAGGAGAAAACTGCATTCGTCACTCATACGGGAAATTATCATTATAAGGTAATGCCCTTTGGTTTGAAAAACGCAAGGGCTACCTACCAAAGGATGATGACAAGAATGTTTGAGGCACAGCTAGGAAAAACTATTGAGGTATACGTGGACGATATGGTGGTAAAGAGTAAAGAAGTTTCAGCACATCTGGAAGATCTGAGCAACACTTTTCAGAAGCTAAGAGAGTATAAATTGCGGCTTAATGCCTCTAAATGCTCTTTTGGTGTGGGATCGGGCAAGTTTCTAGGATATATGGTGACTCACCAGGGAATTGAAGTGAATCCTGCTCAGGTTAAGGCAATAAACAACTTACACCCACCTCGGAATCCTAAAGAAGTGCAGAGGCTAACAGGTATGACTGCTGCTTTCAACAGATTTATATCTCGGTCCGCGGACAGATGCAGACCTTTCTTTCAATTATTGAATAAATGGAAGGGTTTTGAATGGATCGAGGAGTGCGCGGTGGCTTTCCAACAGCTAAAAGAATATCTCTCGCGACCGCCAGTTATGTCTCGACCAGAAGTTGATGAAATTTTGTTTGCATATATTGCAGTGGCTAACCATGCAGTTAGTTTGGTTCTTATCCGAGACGACAATAATATCCAGAGACCGGTTTATTATGTAAGCAAATCTCTGCATGAGGCCGAGCTGAGTTATTTGCCACTGGAGAAAGCTATCTTGGCGGTGGTACATGCTGCACGAAGACTTCCCCATTACTTCCAGTCTCATACGGTTGTTGTTCTCACACAACTCCCTCTTAAATCGATTCTGCGAAGTGCATATTATATGGGAAGAATTGCCAAATGGGAAACTGTCCTAGGAGCTTTCGATATCAAATATATGCCTCGCACCCCTATAAAGGGACAGGTCATCACGGACCTTGTGGCGAAATTTGCTGAGCCTTCGTTAGAAGACTATCAAGAAGGCATGGGTAAAAAGTCAGTTGGCATGATTTCGTGCGAAGGGCCTCCATTATGGAAAGTCCATGTTGATGGAGCAGCAAATCAGAGGGGATCTAGTATAGGACTAGTTTTGATATCCCCAGAGGGAATTACTTTTGAGAAATCTTTGAGATTAGGATTCTCGGCCACCAACAACGAAGCAGAGTATGAGGCCATTCTCGCAGGGATGAACATGGTTCATAAAATGGGAGGAAAGACGGTGCAAATGTTCTCAGATTCACTGTTGGTGGTAGGCCAAGTAGAAGGGAAGCTAGAAGCAAGGGATTCCAGAATGCGAGAATACCTAACCCAGGTCAGGTATATGCAATCTAAATTTGAGTCTTTTTTACTATTACATGTATCCAGATGTGGCAATACCCATGCCGACTCATTAGCCACGCTCGCGACATCCTCGGCACAAAGTCTACCACGAGTTATCCTTGTTGAAGATCTGTTGAAACCCACTGGGACGGATGGTAACTCCACTCAAATTCTTCAAATTAGGACAGGGCCTAGTTGGATGGATCAAATAGAAACATTTCTCAGAAATGACATCCTGCCTGGAGAAAAGGCTGAAGCAGATAAAGTTCGCAGGAAAGCCACTCATTTCTGGTTATCCGAGGACCAGAAATTGTACAAACGTTCCTTTTCGGGACCATATTTGTTATGTATGCACCCCGAGGCAACGAAGCTACTTTTGGAAGAGTTACATGAAGGGATTTGCGGAAGTCACATAGGGGGAAGGTCTTTAGCTCACAGAGCCCTTATTCAGGGCTATTGGTGGCCAATTATGCAGAGGGAGGCGCAAGATTATGCAAAGAAGTGTGACCAATGTCAAAGATTCGCTCCAAATATACATCAACCAGGGGGAGTCCTGAATCCTCTATCTAGCCCTTGGCCTTTTGCTCAATGGGGCTTGGACATTGTTGGACCCTTCCCTAAAGCAACAGGAAACAGACGGTGGCTCCTCGTGGGAACAGATTATTTCACCAAATGGGTTGAAGCCGAGCCATTATCAAATATCAGAGACATGGAAGCAAAAAAGTTTGTATGGAAGAATATCGTTACCAGGTTCGGCATCCCTCATACTCTCATATCAGATAATGGTTTACAATTTGATAGCAAAGCCTTTCAGAAGTACTGCTGTGATCTGGGCATCACGAATAGATATTCCACTCCGGCTTATCCCCAAGGAAATGGGCAAGCCGAGGCTGTCAACAAAGTAATAGTGAGCGGACTCAAAAAGAGGTTGGGTGACGCCAAGGGGAGGTGGGTGGAAGAACTGCCACATGTCTTGTGGACGTATCGAACTACACCATGAAGATCCACAGGTGAAACACCCTTCGCCATGACTTATGGAGCCGAGGCAGTAATACCCTTAGAAACTGGGTTCCCAACCCTGAAGAAAAGCTCCTTCATTCCAGATAGCAATGATGATCTATTAATGAGAAACTTAGACTTAGTTGAGGAACGACGAGAAAACGCCATGGTTCAACTAGCTTACTATCAACATAAGCTCAAGCAGGGGTATGATTCTCATGTGAAACTTCGACCTCTTGGACCTGGTGATTTAGTATTAAGGAAAGTTTTGGGCACGACGAAGAATCCTGCGTGGGGAAAATTGGGGCCCAACTGGGAAGGACCTTATCGTATTACTTCGGTCGCAGGAATAGGGGCCTACAATCTGGAAGATTTGGACGAACGTGTTGTACAACGTCCCTGGAATGTAAATAATCTACGAAGGTACTATTACTAAATAAAAGGCACTTCGGCCGTTTTTTGTTGTAAACTACATTACGTTCATTATCTTCGTTCGTCTAAATTGATATTCTTTACTAAAGTGTTAAACAGAACCTAAGTTACGTCTGGTCCTCGGATCATCTACTTTGGGAAAATTAACATTTCAATTTGTTCGTCTAAGTATCAAGTTGAAGCTTGGTATGCCTGGATCCTCGAACCACATACCTCGTCTAAATTGATATTCTTTACTAAAGTGTTAAACAGAACCTAAGTTACGTCTGGTCTTCGGATCATCTACTTTGTGAAAATTAACATTTCAATTTGTTCGTCTAAGTATCAAGCTGAAGCTTGGTACGCCTGGATCCTCGGACCACATACCTCGTCTAAATTGATATTCTTTATTAAAGTGTTAAACAGAACCTAAGTTACGTCTGGTCCTCGAATCATCTACTTTGGGAAAATTAACATTTCAATTTGTTCGTCTAAGTATCAAGCTGAAGCTTGTTATGCCTGGATCCTCGGACCACATACCTCGTCTAAATTGATATTCTTTACCAAGTGTTAAACAAAACCTTAGTTAGGCCTGGTCCTCGGATCATTTACTTGGGAAGAATTAACATTTCTTTTCTTTTTGTCAAAACATCAAATCTTTGCATACCTAAGTCAAAAGACCATATGCCTTATTTTTACATAGTTCAACTAGAGATCCAATATGAAGAATCAATTACTTAAATGCATCACTTAATGCAGTTCCCGGCATAATTAAACCTTCTTGGAGTATCAATTTCAATTCAGGTTATTGCTATTAACTTTAGTAAAGAGCAAAAGGATGGTACTTTTGGAATAATATGATCAAAACAAAGCAAAAAAGTAAGAATCATCTAAACAAGGAAAACAACATTCGTGCTTATATTAGATTCCAATAGTACTTTTGCAATTACACTTAGAAATTATACTTAGAGATAAAATAAAATAAAAGTAAAAAAGAGAAAGGCAACAAGCAAAAACTATGGAGAAGCAGTCATTGTTTCAGCTTAATCTTCAGAGGGCCTTTGGGGTCTTGAGGAGATGGAAGCTGAACCGAGGACTCAACGGAAATTCCTTTGCCTTTGGGATCATCTATCAAAGTTATTGGATTAGCTTGATCACCCAACTCATCCTTTGAAGATTCCTGAAGGTCACTTGAGGGCTGTACGTCTTCAAGTGCCTTTTCTTGTGCTGGATCTTGTTTAAGAGCATCTTCAGGAAGAGTTGAGTCTTCAGCCAAATCACCTCCCTTATCCTCAGATGATCCCTGGGCAACTTCTTGGGCAGCTTCAGGAATGGTAGAAGCTCGAATTGCAGGAGGATAGTAGACACTCTCTGCTTTCCAAAGAGTGGAAGAGGCATCAACCCTAGCCTGGGAAAATGCCTCATTCCACACTTGGAGGCAGTAATGCCTACATACCTCGGGAACCTGAGCTTTGAAAGTTTCGGTGACCTCCTTCACACCTATATCATAACCGTCTTGCTCGGCTTGGTCCCTTGAGATCTTGACCTCTTCTTTTGCTTTCTCAGCCTTTTTCTTCTCTTCAAGGGCTTCCTCTTTGCCCTTGATGGCCTCCTCTTTGGCCATCTCAGACTCGTTTAGATCTTTCTTGAGATCCTCAATGAGCCTTCGTGCTGCTGAGAGGTTATTGTCGGCTTGACGGAGCATTAGGCGCTGATCCTCGGCCTGTTTAGTCGTTGTTTTCAGATCAGCCTCTAAGCCTACCTTATCACTCTTTGCCTTAGCCAACTTTGTTGAGACCTCCTGCAGTTTCTTCTTGTGAAGGTCCGAGATCTTTTGGGCGGTTTCACGCCTGGATTCCTCGGCCCTCAGAGATTTGTAGGAGCTGATGGCAATCTCTTCTGCCCTATGGGCAGATTGAACGGCCTACGAACGAAACATATAAAACTTAGACATATATATATATATATATATATATGTAATAAAAATAATAGCCAAGGTTTTAGAGGAAAAAACTCACCATTGCAAGCTCCTTCTTCAAAGTCATAAAAACGGTGTGGTCCCTTTTCTTTCTAAGCTCAACCATGTCCTCGGGGAGTAACAGCGCCTGCTCCAATGCATCTGCGACGCATGCAGCTGTCCCTTCATCAGAGTTTCTGATGGACGCGTCCACGGTGATGGCCTCGTCGTCCATGGACATGTCAGGAAGCCATATAGGGGCGCGCACGGCCACCTGTTGTTCGGTTCTTCTTTCCGACCTAGTCTGCATGGTGCGGGCCTGTTTTCCACCCTTTTCCACCTCGGGCTCCTTGGAAAGAGAGCCCTTTCCTGCCTCCACCACTTCCTTCCCTTTCGGCTGATCCCTTTTTCTTTTAAGATCAGCTATGTTGGTGCGTTGAGTTTGGGAGGATGGGGGAGGAAGTGGAAGCCTAGTTTCAGGGCCTTTGTCAGCACCCTTTTCTTGAGTCCGAGGGCGCACCTCTTTAGGAGGTTCTTGGACTCTAGGGCCCTTGTCAGTGCCCTCGAGGACATCTTTTAGGCTGGGCTTAATCTTACGTTGAATGCCCATATTGTCAGGTTCTTGAGTAGTAGCCTTTGAGATTTGTGTAGAGGTGCCAAGGATGGGAGTTGAATCTTCAGGAGAGTAGGGTTGATTAAAAACCTCAAACTCGTCCTCAGAATCTGATACCTCAATTATTTCTTCTTCTTCTTCCTTTACGGTAGAGTGGGAAGACACAGCTTCACCAGAGATTGGTTGAGTGGAGAAAGGGACTGTGGGAATCCCAACTGGAACGAATTGTGGTGGTTGGATTGGTTGGGTGACCAAAGTGCCTTGAGGAATGGTAGTCCCCTCCGATAGCAAGAAACCTTCAACGGAAACGCTAATCCAAGGAAGGCGAGGATCATGGGCTTTGATCACGCACTTCGGCGCCTGAAAAGCTTTGGATATCGGAGTGTAGCCAAGGATCAGATGAGCCGCTCGGAGTTGGCCGTCAGTATGCACGAAAACCTCAGCTTGTAGGATCCTATCCAACCGTCTGAAATCAACAAGATTAGGATGACGATCCGCGGCGTGTGGATCTGTAGAGTTATCCAAGTAAAAGAGGGTAAGAATAAGTAAAAAGACAAAGGATAATAGTATGTAAAAGAAACTTCACCTGGAGTCCCTTAACTTGTCGGACAGGGGAGGCCGTCGTGCCAATTTCCTGATACGATCAGGAAGTCGTTTTTTAGGCCCTTATTTGATTCAGGCAGACATTGAATTAGCCTAACTTCTGGGTATCTAGATTTTAGGTAATATTCGTCTTTTTTGCTTAGGTAATGGAGGTTATAAACCCAGTTCACGTCGTGGTGAGTGAGCCCTAGGTTCATCTTCTCATTTAAGGCATCTATGGAACCTAGGATCCTAAAGACATTTGGGGCGCACTGGGTGGGAGCTAATCTAAAAGCCCTAAGATAATCCCTAGTCACGGTTCCCATGGGGATTTTCATTCCCCCTTCGATGAACGCAATCATCGAGATTACAACTTCCCCCATTTTTCTTTTTGTATAATAGTCTTCCTCGTTACAGTACCTAATAGATACATCCGAGGGGATTTTGTACTTAACCTTAAACTGCTCTATTTTTTCGTTTGAATCCACTAGGGACGCAAATCTACCCATCTTTGAAAAAAGGGGGTGTGAAGAAAACTAACAAAGAACTACGCCGAGGATGAAAGATACAGAGAAAAAAAGAAAAAGATGGGGAGGGAAAGAAACAATAGAAACAAAGAGCTGATAAGGAGGGGAGAGAGTATTGAAGAACTTACTTTAAAAAAGAAGAAGGCACGGTCACCTCGAATAGGGTATTTGATAAAACGAGAAGGTACGGGAAGATGGCAAGTGTGGCAGGTACGTTATAAGGTTATTGTAGTGTGAAGAATTTTGAAGGAAGTTAGTACTTATATATCATAAGGAGTTTTGAAGCGGGCGAATTCCCGCCTCAACACAGGAATCGCTCTTAACCGTTGGATATGTGTCACATCATTGAAACGTGGGAGACATAGAGGCGCCAATAATTAATTCGGGGGCGTTTCGCATACCGAAGCATCGGGAACACGCGATGGGTAATTCAGAAGTTATTTTCGTCAACAATATTGCCAAGATTCTACAGGGTAAAAAGGTCTTTTAAGTCGAGATCCTATTTTTCTCCCGAGGTGAAAAAATAAAGAATCTCGAGGGGCTATTGTAGGGGTATTGGGCCCAGTAATGTATGAAGGGTGGCCCAACGAAGTCTTTTGGGCTAGAAACCCAAGTCCGAAGACATCAAAATGATCTTGGAGTATCTAAATGTCCAAATACGTCCGAGGAGTAGATCTATCCTCGGATTGTTAAGCCGAAGACATAGGAAGAGAAGTTTAGTTTCCCGGGGTTATGTTATAAAGAATCCTACGACTATGGGAATACACAGTACACGTGGAGGACAATAGAAAAAGCGGTGGAATATCTAAAGTAAAGCTGCTCCCACCGCCCATACATTAAAAGCTCTGTAATTGATACGCTGACTGTAGAGATGGAAGGATGGGACATGAGCATGAAGTTTGGAAACTTGGTCCCTGACCCCAGTGAGCTTTAGGGAAGGATTGATGGGACAAGTATCCAAAACGAGCGTTACAACCATGAGGTGGAGGACGATGAAGGGGAGAAAGAAGAAGTATAAATGAAGGAGAAGTCCTACGAAGAAGGGGGGAGGCTTTTTCAGGAAGAAAAAGAGCCAATAGTAGATGATAATCAATATTTGTATCCAAACTCAAGGAAATACTATTATAAACTATCCTCGGATTTCGTCCGAGGAGGAATTCTCAGTCTGACTTTTGCAAACAACTCTTTAATTTGTCCCATTGGGCCCAAAGCCCGTCCTTTCCCTAATTGTCTAAACCATCCTTGAAATCTAGATTACAAACCCATCATCTACAAATTCATTGTAAAGAAAGGCCTTTGAAGCCCATCTCCCTTCAGTCATAGTTTGGGAATTTGAATTGTGTCCTTACAAAACCCATTACATTAAATCTTACAAAATACAAGGAAATAAATTCATGAAAATACAACAATTTTTTCTTGGAATAAAGCCAACATAAAAGGTTATGGAAAAACATAACAAGACCAATGTATATTTGGGTTTTGGGCTTTTGGATTTTATATTTATATTTAGAATTTTATGGTTTTTCGCATATTCCTTTTCAAAATTAAACCTCATCATCTTTGAATTGAACCTAAAAAAAACACATAATGCTACGTATAAATTTTTGTTAGGACATATGTGAATTATGTTAGGAACATATGTCAATATAGAATTGGCTAATCCTTTGACAAAACGCACTTTACTTGTAATTGGGTAGATCTAAGATGTGTTTAATACTTCCAGGAACAAGGTTTCAAGTTCAAATGTTAAAGCCATGCAAGTCTGTCTAAGAAACAAGTGAAGAAGTGCTGGATTTTAATGCTCGACAGCTATCTCGACAGATAGCATCTATCAAGGTTTAAAAGGCAGTCTTTACCTGATGCTCGATAGCAGCTCGATACATACCCTATCTATCGAGGTTTATGAAATTCAGTTTTTTAGACCTGGATTCAATCCAATCTATGAATACATGTTTGGGCTTTCTTTTCTCACAACCCTAAACATATATAAGGATTGCTATAAGGGTCGTAAAAGGTTGCACAAGTGTGAAGCAAAGTTGTGTTCATGCAAATTATGACCGGAGACAGAATTTGCCCTAATTCATCTTTCTTTTGAAAAAGCTGCTATATTTGTACACTGTAGGGTTTTGTAACCAAGATGCTTCGTGATCTTCATTGTGTGATCAACTGGAGAACTTTACAGTCAACATCTTTCTCAAGTTGGTGAGTAAGCCGCGTACTAGGATCCGCGCATCAAATTGGTTAATCACGTACTGAAAGCCATGCATTGAAAAGGAGAGATTGTCACTATAGAACAAGTCCAATTGGGTATTGAGATAAGGGTTTAATTGTAGGTTGGTATAAGATACTGAGATTCCTTTACTTGTAACCACTTGTTGTGATAATAGTGGATTCTCGGAAGTGGTGATCTTAAAATCACCCAGTAGGGTTTTTGCTGTATAGGTTTTCCCCATTTGTAAACAAATCACTGTGTCAATTTAATTTCTGCTGCATTTAGTTATTTGGTGATTTGTTTGTACTACCACGCATATTGCATGCTAATTAAATTAATTAATTAACTTGACTAATTAATTTGATAATTCATCACAAGGGGTCAATACATTCTTGCCCTATCAAGTGGTATTAGAGCAAGCACACTTTGATTAGGGTTAATCTTTAATGTGTGATCCATTAACCCCTATTTGTCATGGATAGAGGACAGTCTCTTATTATACCTCTTTTATTTAATGGCACTAACTATGCATACTGGAAAGTACGCATAAGAGCTTTCTTGCAGTCATTAGATGAAAAGGTATGGCAAGCTGTAGAGATAAGCTAGATCAAGCCTACAGAAGCACTGGCCGACTGGGATGATGCTAAGATCAAGACGGAAAATTTCAACAACAAGGCATTAAATGCTCTATTCAGTGCAGTCACAAATAAGGAGTTCAAGAAGATATCATCCACTGAAACTGCAAAGGAAGCCTGGACCATCCTCTAGACAACCTATGAAGGAACCAAGGCTGTTAAGGATTCAATACTTCAGAGGCTTACCACGAGCTATAAAGAGATTAAGATGGAGGAGGATGAGTCATTCGATAAGTTCTATGCCAAGCTCAAGGACATAGTGAACTCAGCCTTTAATCTTGGAAAAACTATTCCCAAACCAAGATTGTTAGAAAGGTGCTTAGATCTCTACCCGAGAGATTTCATGGCAAGATCACTGCAATTGAGGAATCGAAGGATATTGACAAAATTCCTTTAACAGAGTTGGTTGGCAATCTCTAGACCTATGAGTTGGGTTTGACAGGGATAGGGAAATCTAGTAAGGGTAAGAGCATGGCATTGAAGGCCAAGAGCAATGACACTGATGAGTCTTCAGACAATGAAGATTCTAAGATGAAATCCTATATCACCTGGCAATTCAAAAAGTTTATGAAGAATGCCAATGCTAAAGGATTTGACAAAGACCGCAAGCAGTCCAGCTCGTCTCAGTTCAAGAACCAAGACAAAGGAAAGAAGGATGCTAGGGATGGCGGTCAGTACACTGTTCCCTCAGGACCAAAATGCTTTGGATGTCAGGGTTTCAGTCATATGAAACAAGAGTGCCCTACGTATCTTAAGACCACTGGGAAGAGCAAGGCATCTGCTGCTACATTGAGCGACACTGAGCCTGAGGGTGATTTTGATAATGAGGATGATGGAATCCTAAATGGCTTCACTGCTACCATAAATCCTACTGAAGGGATTGTTGAAGATGTGGATGAAGAAGAAGAGTTGGTGGGGTCTAAGTTTGAAAAGATAGATGAATAATATGACATCCATACAACCTATGCAAAATTATACAAGGTCTCTGAAAAACACGAGAAGTTGTATAGGCTGGCCACCAAGAAGCTGAGTGAAGTGGAGCTTGAACGAGAAGAAATTTTCACAAAGTTTAATGAAGCCAATCAGACCATTGAAGCATTGAGATTTGAGAACAATTTCTTAGCTGAGAAGACCAAGAAGCTTGAGACAAAACTGTTCCAAGTCATAGCTCAGTTGGAAAGGATTATAAGTGCAAAGCTTAATGAGATGCTCAGTCTTCAAAAATCTGCTTCCGTTCGAACTGGTTTAGGGTATGATTTCTCTTCTCCTAGTATTGCTTCTGCTAGTACTACTGTTCTTGTTCCTCCTACTAATAATGTTGAAACTGAGAACAATGATGTTAAAAATGAATTAGCTAGTGAGAACGTAGACAAGAGTAAATCTATCTTAGGAGCACCCTGTAAGCTTGATAAGAAAGAGATCAAAAACCCTAGAACTAAGAAGGGAAACACTTAAAGCCTAAACAGAAGAAGCAGCATCTTTGTCGTCACTATGGAACAGCTGGACATACTCGACCTAATTGCTACAATTGGTTAGCCACTCAACAGAGCAACAGTATGGTCTCATTGGTAAACCAGAATTAGTTTCCATCCTCCTTTGCTCCTCTTGGAGATTTACTCAAGGTCCTCATGTTCCTTTCGAACTTTCGAACTTGAACGGTTTCAATTCTTCCCCCTCACCACCGGATCAAGGGTTTGTAAAATGGAAAGGTTCGTCTAAAGTATGGAAGGAAAAAGGCTCCAAGTGATTTTGTCACTTCTTCTCTCTCTCCCCTTCTTCTTCTTTTTTTTTTTTTTTTGGCATTCTTGTGTGTTTTGCTTTCTTGTTTTGAGTCAGTCTAGTTTTATGCATTGCTTTGTTTAACATGTTTTTATTTGTTTATTTTTCAATTTTGTTTTATTATTGCTTTTCATAAAAATAAAAATAAAATTGAAAAATAAAAAAAATACAAAAACATTGTGTGTATATGTACATTGGTACTTGTGTACCTTGGATGGCCATTGAAACAAAGTTTTCTAAATTTCGTATATTTTGTAGTTTAGATGAGCATCTCTATGCACAACTAAGCAAGTGAGCTTTGTGGCTCATGTTTGTGATGAGTAAGATTAAGTAATCTGTTGTACTTAACACTCGTATTACTCTTTTTGATGGGAAGGACTAGAAAATCCTAAGAGAAAGGCATAAATAACCATCTCACCACTGTTACCCACCAATCATGAAATGACATCTGTATGTTTCAGCATAGCAAAAGTGCAATGTCAAAAGCTTAACATAATTAGGTATTTCTTCTCTATCTCTTATATGCCCATGCATGGTTTGCTTAAAAGAAAAATATGAAATGAAAAATAAAAGGCAAAAAGAATCAAAATGTTTTATATATGATTGCAAGCATGTCTTCTAGGAGATGTGGGAGTTATAGGATGTACCTCGAAGATGATAGTCCCCATCAAACAGTTATGATTATGTGAGTTAAAGTGATTTTCTCATATCTCAAATTGTCATAACATGTAGACACTTATAAAATCTTGCGATGTTTTTCACACACAACATGAAATATTCTTGGCTACTCTTGATACATGTGTTAATGTATGCTTACTAAACTATCTTAACTTGTTTTTGAAATATAAAATTGGCTAGACTTATTTAGTGTGTATGTGTGTGTGTGTGTGTGTGTGTGTGTGTGTGTGTGTTTTAGATCTATATGCTTGACATTTTTCTTGTTGAGAGATGCTTTTGAGAGCTTAAAATGTTATTTGGATCCTTGGTTGTGAAGCATGCTTAATTGCATTTGTATCTATGTTTTTTCTCTTCCTGAAAAACTATTTTTCAGCAATCTCGACAGCTATTCGACACCTTTCGACAGCTAAGCTATCTATTGAGCCCCTTCAGCTTCTTTTTATCGCATTTTTGATAGCTTCTCGATAGCTACTCGATCCATCAAGGAAGTTTCTAACCTTTCGATAGATGCTCGATAGCTTCTCGATCCATCGAGCCCCTTTTGCTATGGACACCTCTCGACAGATCCTTGATAGCTCTTCGATAGCTGATTCACGCATTTTAAATCTCGACACCTCTCGATCTGTCGAGCTTTATGATCCTCTATATTTACGGTCAGCGCAAAATTTCTCTCATTTTCTTCGATCTCTCTCGATAGAATCTCACCTCTCTCACTCCAAAACTCCTCAAACTCAACCTCTTCACATTCCCCACTCATTCTTCGGTCTAATCCTGGCATTTTTACACTGGTATGATCTTCTTTCTATCTTTTTATCATACATTTCATGCATTTTGACCTAAGTTTTGGGTTTACTTTGTTGCAATGATGTGTGCTAGTAGGTTTGGATTGGGCTGAGCCCATGATGTTTTTAAGTTTGCATGTCACATTTTCATGCATACGTACCTTCAATTCTTTATATTTTTTATATATTGATTTGTTTGGTGCTTTTCTGTGTGTGTGTGTGTGTGTGTGTGTCTCTCTCTCTCTCTCTCTCTCTCTCTCTCTTGCATTAGTATGCTCTATGGCACCTAAACGCAAATCCACTCCATCCCAAAACCCTCTTCGTTCTGGGGCATCCACTTCTTCTGACACCACTCCTTCTCACTTATGGTTCCGTGATAATAAAGCCTGAAAGAACTTTTCAAAGAACTTTTCTCTACGAGGCATTCATTTGGAACGCCGAGTCATCCTATCAGAAATTTTCAATATTGACCTTCCCACTGTCATCTACAGTCAGGGTTGGACGTCATTATGTGGCATCCCGATCACGTGCCCCTTTGTGATCATATAGGAGTTTTACTCCAATATGCACGAAGTTGATACTTCAGTACCTAAGTTTGTCACTCGCATTCAAGGTACACGCATGGTAATTACTACGAATCTTATATTTGAGGTACTACACATTCCTAGGGTAGTGCATCCTGACTACCCTGGCTGCGATCGTCTTAAGACTATGTTTAAAGACGAACTCTCGTCTCTCTTTTGTGAGATACCTTCATCTTGGGGTGACTGTCAAAACACCCCTTACTCGAGCTTTGCAAAAGGTCCAAGATTCCTTAACATGGTGATGACATTCATTTTTCATCCTTTGTCTCACTATAACTCCATCACATCACAGAGCCTCATGCTCAAATTTTGTTATCCCTCTTAGAGGACATTTCTATTGACTTCCATTCTCACTTCATTCTATCCCTTATCGATGTCTATAAGGATACAGTGACCCATGATAAGCTCATTTTTCCTTCGGCTATCATGCGAATCCTTCACCATTTTTCTGTCTCCTATCTAGAGTCTACACACTTTTCTATCATGTGTGCTATAGACGCTGCTACTATACGATGGAGCGAGGCTCAGCTTCGATCAAGGCGGCCACGGATCGAGACGTTGGCTCCTCCAGCTTCTTCTGCTCCTTCGTCTTCTGTGGGTGGAGTGCTCACCTTGACACACTTAGTGATGAGTTGTGCCAGGTGAACACCCATGTTGGTCATATTGCATGACGATAGGCTGCCATGGGTGGTTTCACTGTTGCTTCTTCTCTATCTCCACCAGCTTCAGAGGATGAGAGTGATGATGCTGATGAGGATGATGGTGCTAGCTCGTCTAGTGATTATGAGATGTCTACTTGATGTACTTACCCTTTGTCACTCATGACAAAAAGGGGGGAGTAGTTTTGATATGAGAGTAGTCATATACATAGGGGGAGAGTTAGCATAGGATATCTTTGTTAGGGGGAGTGTCCATTTTTTTTAGGGATGTAGTGAGGTTTTTATATATTTTCTTCTCTTTCTTTTACATTTACCTCATGTATATTGGTCTTTGACCATTTGACATACATTGTACTTATATTTAAGTTTATATATGTTGATGTATGTTATTCACTTATCTTTACATGTGTTTTTTCTTTTCTCTCCTTATGCACATGTTATTTATTGTATGCAATCTTTTATTTCTATTTCACACTAAGATGCCTTGATGAGTTTTTTTTAAAGTGTTTCAGAAATACAAGTTGTCAAAGTCTTCTTGCCATAAACTCTCTTCTCGCAAAGTTTTTCAAGAGTTTGTATTAAGATAGATTTTATTTTATTCAATAAGTGAATATGAGTTGAGTGTTTTATGACTTCTCTCATATGTTCATTTGTTTGTTGTGGTTTTGTCACGGATTGCCAAAGGGGGAGATTGTTAGAACATATGTGAATCATGTTAGGAACATATGTCAATATAGAATTGGCTAATCCTTTGACAGAACGCACTTTACTTGTAATTGAATAGATCTTGTAGTTGGATAGATCTAGGATGTGTTCAAGGAACAAGGTTTCAAGTTCAAGTGTTAAAGCCATACAAGTTTGTCCAAGAAACAAGTGAAGAAGTGCTGGATTTTAATGCTCGACAACTATCTCGACAGATAGAATCTATCAAGGTTAAAAAGGTAGTCTTTGCCCGATGCTCAACAGCTGCTCGATAGACACCCTATCTATCGAGGTTTATGAAATTCAATTTTTCAGAGCTAGATTCAATCCAATCTTTGAACACATGTTTTGGCTTATTAGGACATATGTGGTTCAATTATTAAGAACAGATGTCATTATTTTATGTAATTGGCTAATCCTTTGACAAAATGCACTTTACTTGTAATTGGGTAGATCTAGGATGTTTTTGATACTTTAAGAAACAAGGTTTCAAGATCAAGTGTTAAAGCCATGCAAGTTTGTCCAAGAAACAAGCTGAGAAGTG
This sequence comes from Castanea sativa, assembly GCF_040712315.1. NCBI lineage: Eukaryota > Viridiplantae > Streptophyta > Magnoliopsida > Fagales > Fagaceae > Castanea > Castanea sativa. The sequence goes on along the minus strand of NC_134018.1, from coordinate 20,262,684 downwards.
CTCTTCATTAAAGCTCGACAGCTGCATCTATCGAGCTTTAAGAAGCTGTTCCAGCCCTGTGGCTCGATAGCTGCTCGACAGAACCTCGACACCTCTAGCTGTCGAGATTAAGGAAAAACAGTTTTTCAGTACTATTTTTATTCTAATACGTGGACATGTTTTTGGGCATTCTTTTCTCATAACCCTAGACATATAAAAAGATTATTTTAAGGGCCGTCAAAGTAAGCACAAGTTGCACAAGCATTGAGCAAAGTTTGTTCAAGCAATTTGTAACCGGAGATAAAGTTTGCCCTAGTTCATCTCTTTGTGAAGAAGCTGATGTGTCTTTACACCATAGGGGTTTGTAACCAAGCATCTTCTTGTTCTTCATTGTGAGGATGAACTGAAGAACTTTGCAGCCAACATCTTTCTCAAGTTGGTGATTGAAGTCGCGTACTGGGATCCGCGCAATTGGTTAGTCACATATTGGGAGCCGTGCATTGAAAAAGAGAGATTGTCACTACAAAACAAGTCCAATTAGGTATTGGGGTAAGGGTTCAACTGTAGGTTGGTATAAGGTACTGGGATTCCTTTACTTGTAACCGCTTATTGTGATAATAGTGGATTCTTGGGAGTGGTGACCTTAAAATCACCCGGTGGGGTTTTTGCCTTGGAGGTTTTCCCCATTCGTAAACAAATCACCATGTCAATTTATTTTCCGCTGCACTTTAGTTTATTGGTGATTTGTTTGTGCTACCACATTTTTATATGTTAAATTGATTAATTAATAAACTTGGATAATTAATCAACTTAATCCATCATAAGGGGTCAATACATTTTTGGCCTATCAAGTGGTATCAGAGCAGGCACACTCTAATTAGGGTTTAATCCTTGTATGTGATCCATTGACCCCTGTTGTCATGGATAGAGGACAATCTCTTATTATCCCTCCTTTATTTGATGGGACTAACTATGCATACTAGAAAGTACGCATAATAGCTTTCTTGCAGTCACTAGATGAGAAGGTGTGGCAAGCTGTAGAGATTGGCTAGACCAAGCCAAAGGAAACGCCGACAAATTGAGATGAGGCAAAGATCAAGGCAGAAAATTTCAACAGCAGAGCATTAAATGCTTTGTTAGTGCAGTCACAAATGAGGAATTCAATAAGATATCCTCCACTGAAACTGCAAAGGAAGCATGGACCATTCTCTAGACAACCTATGAGGGAACAAAAGCTATCAAGGATTCGAAGCTGCAGAGGCTCACTACAAGCTTCGAAGAGATAAAGATGGAGGAGGTTGAGTCATTTGATGAGTTCTATGCTAAACTCAAGGACATAGTGAACTCTGCTTTTAATCTTGGAGAAACTATCTCAAAACCTAAGATTGTGAGAAAAGTGCTCAGATCTCTGCCCGAAAGATTTCATGCCAAGATCACTGCAATTGAGACATCAAAGGATATTGATAAAATTCCTTTAACAGAGCTGGTTGGAAATCTACAGACCTACGAGTTGGGTTTGTCTAGAATCGAAAAAACGAGCAAGAGCAAGAATATGGCACTGAAGGCCAAGAGCAGTGAGACAGAAGAGTCTTCAGACGATGAAGATTCTAAGATGAAGTCCTACATCACCAGGCAATTCAATTTCAATCCTATTGCTCTGCCCATGGTATTCTCCATCAAACTTCTTGCCCTCAAACCCCTGAGCAGAATGGCATTTTAGAAAAGAAACATAGACATGTTGAAACTGCTCTTGCTCTCCTTTATCAATCACATCTGCCTTTCAATTTCTGGTCCTATGCTTTCACAGCTGCAACTTACCTTGTTAATAAGCTTCCTTCTTCTGTTTAGGATTTCATTCTCCTTGGGAGAAATTATTTTCGAAAACTCCATCTGTTCATGCTCTTAAAGCTTCTGGGTGTGCTTGCTATCCTTTCTTGAGACCCTATAATAAGAACAAATTACAGCCTAGCTCTACACCCTGTGTATTTCTTGGCTATCCTCCCATGTCCAAAGGTTACATTTGTCTTGATCCTACTCCAAACAGGATATATATTGCTTGTCATGTTCTGTTTAATGAGACTCTTTTTCCTTTTGCTACTAATCCTCATCTTACTAATCCTCATGTTCCTTTTTTCTTCTTTCTTGTCTGATTGGTTGTCTCTTCCTGTGTCTCCTCTTCCTACTTTTGCTCCCTCTACATCTGTTGTTACTTCTAACTCTTCTTCCCTTCCATCAAATGCTGATTTGGTCTCTTCTTTACTTCCATCATTTCTTTCTTCTTCCAGTCCTATTCCTGTTGCTCCTGCTCCTATTGACACCCCTTCCTCAGTGTCTGCTACACCTATTCCTTCTTTACTTGTGCTTCCAGATTCTGTCCAACCTCCTTTATCCCCGTCCAATCATGTGTCCACTGGTCTTGTTCCTTCTTCTACTAATGCTCATCCCATGATCACAAGGTCTAAGCATGGAATATATAATCCTAGAGTTATGCAGGTCCAATGTGACTATATTGAGGCAGAACCTCCTTCCTTCAACATTGCTTCTAAGCATCCTCAATGGGTGGCTACCATGGATGCTGAGTTTCACTCTTTACAGAAGCAGCACACTTGGTCTTTGGTTCCTCTTCCTCCACATAAGAATGTTGTGACCTGCAAATGGGTTTATAAACTTAAAAGGCATAGTGATGGTTCTATTGCAAGGTATAAGGCCAGATTGGTGGCTATGGGCTATCTACAACAGTATGGGTTGGATTATGATGAAACCTTCATCCAATTGTCAAACCTGCTACTGTTAGAAGACTTCTTGCATTAGCTGTGCAACATGGTTGGGAATTGAGACAATTAGATGTTTCAAATGCTTTTCTACATGGTGTTCTTAAGGAAGAGGTCTTTATGGCTCAACCTCAAGGTTATGTTGATCCTGCTTTTCCTCACCATGTGTGCCTTCTTCACAAAGCTCTTTATGGTCTCAAACAAGCTCCTAGGGCTTGGTTTGAAAGATTTACCTCTCAGCTGCTTCATGTGGGTTCTATGCTTCAGCTGCTGGTGGTAATTTGTTCATCTTGAAGTATCACTCTTTCATTGTGTATCTGTTGCTCTATGTAGATGATATTATCATCACTGGTAACAGCTCTTCATTTGTTTCTTCCATCATCAAGCTTTTGGGCTCAGAGTTTGACCTCAAGGATCTTGGATTGCTTCACTACTTTCTTGGTCTCCAAATTGCTTATACCACTACTGGTTTGTTTGTGCATCAGTCCAAATTTGCCTCTGATCTACTTCAAAAATTTGGCATGATAGATTGCAAGCCTTGTAAGACCCCATGTTCCCCTAATCAACATCTCCTTCCTAATGACAGCCCACTGTTGTCTGATCCGAAGTCCTATAGAAGTCTGGTTGGGGCTTTACAATACCTCACCTTCACTAGGTCGAATCTTTCTTTTGATGTCCCACAGGCTTGTCAACATATGTGCAATCCTACTCAAAATCACCTTCAAGCTGCTAAAAGGATTTTGAGATATCTTCAAGGTTCCCTTCATTTTGGAATTACATTTACTCCAAGGCCCATTTCCTTGTCTGCTTATAGTGATGCTGATTGGGTTGGGGATCCTGTGGACAGATGTTCTATCACTGGCATGGTTGTGTTTCTTGGTAATTCCCCTATTACTTGGTCTGCTAAGAAGCAATGCACTGAATATATATATATATATATATATATATATATATATATATATATATTCGCTTGTTGATGTATTGTATTGTACTCTTTCATATCAGTAATAATAGAGTTCTTCCAATTCATTTTCTTGTCTCTGTTCTTCGTTTCTAGTTACAGAGAGATTGAGAGAGATTCATTTGAGAGATTGAGAGAGATTCATTTGAGAGATTAAGAGTGATTTTACACACTATAGTTTAAAGTCATATGAATCAAGATACCAAAGTGAGTAACATTTTCACACTGGGTGTCTATAGTGTAAAAGTAGGCAAAAGACGTAGAAAATAGTAGCAAAAGCATTAATCAAGTTTATTAAAATATTGAAGAAGTTTAAGAATTAGTTGAATGGGAAACCTGTCCATTCATGGTTCCATGTAGGAACATACTTGTTGGATAAATTCGAATCCCCTTTACAATTGCAATGGAGGAACTAACAGGTTCTGGCTCTGCATCAACCAACTAAAAATATCGAAGTAGCTGACACATTTCTCTTCAAAAAGACTTCTATCCTTCATGATCTAAAAGATTCCTAATCCAAATCCAAACTGATTCAAAAGGCGTGTTTAAACAGCTAATAAGTGGGTCCTCAGGATTACTAAAAACACCATCTATACACATAAATACATTATAACTAAACATGGATCACAAATAATTTGGTTTATTCATGAATATATCTGTTTTAGTGTGACAAAAATCAACTATACTTATCTTATGAAGGTCAAATGGACAGTTTGCACATAGATTATAAGAAACTCAAGAAACAAATTTCAATCAAATGATTTATAAAGGGGCAAAACATGACAAAATCAATAATAACCAGAAAAAGTAGATTAATATGAGGATTTGTTATGATAGATTTATGATTTTTTTTTTTAATTTATGATACAATTTAAAAAGTAGATTTAAGGAGATCAGATAATTTTGCAAGTCTATTTTGTCTCTCTTTTTATAATTACTCTTTATATTCTAATCTGTAATTATCACATATAGCTAGCTTTTGTGGTTTTTTTTCTTTTTAATTTCTAATTTTTCACGAGAAGCCAAGAAAAAGAAAAAATATTTAAGTTCGTTTTATGAGCAAAACTTAAATATAGTATTGTTCCTTAGGTTTTCCTTTTAAAATTCTACTATGTAAATTTTTTTTCATAAGAAGGAAGGTATATAGCACTTAAGGTATTATATCTAAGTTTTGTTATAGATATGTGTGTGTGTGTGTGTGTGTGGTAAAGTTGGCTATTGGGGTTTTCCAAATACGAATTGTATATGGTCTTTACAGTGACCAACTTGATTAGCAAAAAAAAAAAAAAAAAAGTGTCCGACTTGGGGTTGGCAATACAAGCCCCGACTTTACAATGTATATATAGGTTATCAGTTATCACTAGTCTCATTCATCATTCATAATAGAGTTTCTTACAGAATTCGGCCTCCAAATTCTTTAAAGACTCGCAAGTAAGAATCTTTGTAGCTGTTTTATTTATTTCAACTTCTTGTTGTGGTTCAACTTAGCATATTGCCCAATTTATTCACTCAGTGGAGATGCTTTTTTATTTTCTGTACTTTTTGTTTATAAACTATGTGAAATAGTTTGAGAATCCTCCTTCAATATATTAGGTTTCACAAATCTTATCAACACACATTATTCAAGAAATAATTTAGAAATTAAATATGTATCATAAAATTCTAGGACAATAAATTTTAAGGCTATACTTTCTTTCTTTCACTCTTATTATGTTCAAGTAATAAAAAAACAAATTTTAGAAATCCTTTTATTTATTTACTCTTTTTTTTTTTGGAGAAACATAAATTTAGGAATCCTGATATTCAATGTTTCTGGGAAATTCCAACGTGGGACTGGGTGGTAGTTCTACATAATTTAATAGGATATGTTTCTATAATCTCGTAGGAGCCCTTTCTGACAATGGGTCAATGGTGCATTTTTTTTTTTTTAAGGTTGTTAATCAATTAGTCTACCATACTGCTGATTCTTAATATACATATATAAAAGTACTACCTACCAAAAAAAATTTAGACTTCCAATATACGCCTGAAGGTTTGAATAGCATTATTTTAGTTGATACTGCTAAATATGATGTTTTCTCTTCTTCTTTTTTTATGAAATTCGATAATTATAATTATATTTGTTTATGAAATTATATATTATAAAATTAGGTTAATAATTGTGTTTGTAAATAAAACTACATATGCAATCATTTAAAGAAAATATGATGTACTAAGATTTTAATAAAGGATTTAAATATAAAATATATTTTAATTAAAAAATATATTGGCATAATGATGTGGAAAATTATACGGTATGTTTTCATATTTATATAAATTATAGATAAATTATACGGTATTGTGAACTCAAACTATAAGCATAAACATAATATCATAGTAACTGTTCTATTATAATAGAATGGATTAATTTTTCTCATGATTTTTTCCCGTTTTTCACGTAAAATTTGATTTGTTATTTTCTTGTTACTTGGGTGATTTTTTAATAGAAGGATGGTGCCTTTTTAAATTTCAATATTGCTTAGCGTTATTTAATTTAATTCAGAGAAAAATAGTAATTTATTCCAACAATGTGGTGTTTTGTAGCTTCCACCAACACTGCAAGAGTGGCTCCATGTTGCTAGTTGCTACACTTGGCTCCATGCCAAAATCAAAAAGTGATATATTTATTTTCTTGAAACATGTGGGAGAAGGGACTCTAACCTTTCTTTTCATGAGGGAAAGACCGACAATATCATTAATTGACTATGTTTTTTCACCTATTCAATTTAGAGTGATTTATTTTGCTAGCATTTTGAACATGTTATGCACAAGGATGGAAGGAGAAAATGTACCACTAGGAAAGCGCAAAAGAAATCCAACTGCAAACTCAGATTCAACATTTACTTCAAGTGGACCCACACGATTTTTTATAGACGCAAAAATCGATCATGTAAATGTTCATAGCTCTCTCTCTCTCTCTCTCTCTCTCTCTCGTTGTGCATTCTTAGATATCTCGAATGTGCTAATTTTGTGAAATGGCTCTCAGCTCGTAATTGCGATAAAATACTCATTGCTATTAGATATGAGTAAAAATGAAGCAGTAGAGTACATCTCAACTCATGCAAAAGTACACCCTCAAGCTGTAGGTTTGGGTATGCATCTTGTTACCTTTCTAGTTGTTTGCATCTAATCATTTCTTGATCAAATTATTATTTTTATTCTTTACAATCCTGGTTGCTTGTAACATAAATTGAAGTGAGAATTTCTATTAATTGCATGATCAAGTCTTAATGCTTCAGCTATAACTTATAATGAATAAGTTGAGCTTGACATTGAGAAAAACTTGTTCGTGCTTGTTAATTTAGTGCACAAGCCAAGTTTAAATCAAAGTATAAGAGGTTTGATTTAAACATGTGTGCGTAAATGTGTGAATATACCTAAATAAATATAGACTTAATATTGGATTGTTTAAATTTTTAAACAAATTCGTAAGATAATACATAGTTCATTTTTTAGAAAAATGGTTAGTAAAAATTACATATATTGTTTCTACTATTCAAGCTAAGTGAATCAAAGTTTTATAAGTTCATAAAAAAAAAAAAAATTTTAAATCTATTTAATCAACTTAAGTAATATAATTTCAACTATAATTTAGTTATTAAGTATTAGCATAAATTTGCAAATAGATAAAAAAAATTTAGTTGTGGGTGTTTACTATATATGAGAAAAATTTAAGTTAATCAAGTAGCTCATAAATAAGCTTGGATTTATTTGACATTAACCAAACTTGAACAAATTATTTGGTTTGTTGATGAGCTTGAAGTTGACTTATTTTTTAATGAAAATTAAATGAATAATCCTACACTTTTAATACTTTGCTTAGTTTAGCTTATTTACAACCCTGGATATAGATGACTGCCCTTCATGTGTAGAAAATTACAAAATGTCATTAGTTTAGATAATTTACAAGCTTGAAACATATTGAAATGAAAAGGAAAGTATTCACTTATGGAACCTGCAGGAAATCAAGTCATTATGCGTTTAGTTCTGTAACCAATTATATCTTAGGAACTCATTAGACTCATATAGATTATTTTATCCTTTCTTTGTCAACATGGATGTTTTCTTTTTTTTGGTACTTCAGTGTGGGATAGATTGGAGTTGCAGAATCCAAATGTTTTCAATGACTATAACAAAAGAATACAGTCAAAGATACAAAAGCGAAGTACAAAGAATTCTGCACCTCCGAAGGTTCCTTTGCCTCCTAAAGGTAATTTCCTACTTTATCATTTCATGGCCATGAAATTGCAACACTGTGATTTATAACAATAGTACCTTAGATATATTATAATGTGGCATACCTGTTTCATCCCATCCTCTAATGCTGCTCGATTTACATATTTCTTTTTATGAAATATTTTATGCAGTACACAATTCTTTTATGGGATACCATAAAGAACAGCTTCCTTGCCCTGCTAGCAATCAAGCTCATATCCATCAATGTGGAGATTTCATATTGGTATGTTATTTGCTGATCAATCACTTACATTTGGTTTATGTTTTTTTATATAAGTTTCCATAGGTTTATGTTCAAATCCATTAATGTGGAGATTTCATATTATTATGTTCTTTGCTAATCCATCACTTCCATTTGGTTTATGTTTGTGTATATGAGATATAATTTTCACAATTTACACTATTCGTGAGAAACAGTTTATTGAGTTTTGTTAATTGTAGTGGATTTTGAGTAAAATAGCATTTTATATATACTATATTCTATAATGTGGCATACTTGTTTCATCCCATCATGTAATGCTGCTGGATTTTCATGTTTCTTTCGATGAATATTATCACACAGTACATAATTCTCTTACTAGATACCCTTCTCAATAACAGCTTCCAAACCCTGCTACCTCGTAAAAAGTAGATCCAAAACAATTGGTTGCATACCATAGAAGCTCATACCAATTCAACATAATAACTAAGTACTCTTTCATGATTTTATATACTAACATAAATGATAACAGTATTTGAATCACGTAAATTATCTATGCATAGCATAGTAGACTACACATTTTGCTTCATAAGATATTTAAACAGCCCAAAAATGGGTCCTCGTGACTACTAAATACCATCTGTAAAGATGAATTCATAAATTAAACATGGCTCACCAACAAATTTTCCGCCATGAATCAAGAAGTTGATTAATAAACAAAGGAATTGCAACTATTTAATAAATACAAGTAATAATAACGCATAAACACAAAAGAAGATACCCCTTATTTACCAAAAAAAAGAAGAAAGATATACCTTTGAGATTCTCCTTTATCATCTCATCTACACCAAGAAGTGAATCTTACTATAGCTAAGCCTGTGAGAGTACATAAGTCATAAGGCACTTCAATAGTTGCATATGTGCCTAATATACATTACAAATTTAGGAACAAATTGTTTCTCAAATTATAAAAATAAAAAATAAAAAAAGGAACAAAGAACCTAGCACACAGTTAATAACTAAAATAAGTTAAAATTAGGATTAATTAAACAAACCAAATATGTGAATGACCTCTTGCCTAAAGAGACACTCAGGCCCTGTTTGGTTTGTGGCAAGTGTGGATTCATTTTCTATACTCAAATCTTATTCTCATTTTTTGTTTCTAACTCTTTTTTTTTTTTTTGGCATCAACTTTCAGTTTTAGTTTTCCCTAACTTTTTTTTTTTACAAACCCAATAGATACATACACAAAGGAAGCTTTTTGCAGTTATCCCACCTGTTAAAAACCACTTCCTACAAACTAGTTAAAGTAAGAGCAAATATGCCTGAAAACAAACACCACACAACCATGAATCCACCATTAGATTTCAGCAAACTCACTCCTAAACTCCTCAAATCCACCTTCAGTAGAAATACAAAGTAGAGAAGAGCATACTCCCACCTCCATCACTACCACAACTAATCAAACCCCACAACATCACCACCACTAAATTTGAAAACCATAACACACAGCCACCCCACAGCCACCCCACAACCACCCAGATAGAGTGGAGAAGAGAGAGAAAGAAACGGCCACAACCATACCCAAACCCATGCCCAAATCAAAACCCAAACTAATCACCACACCCACACCTACCACCAAACCTACTATCACAGCTACAACATGGATTCAACATCACCAATTTCAAAAGAAAAACCCAGACCAATGTTAATCTAGCGGAAGGGAGAGAGAAAACAAAGCCACAACTTGGATTCATCATCACCAAACCCAATCGATTTAGTGCCAAAAAAAACCCAAATTGATCTAGCCAGAGTGAGAGAGAGAGAGAGACATTCTTATCTAGTAGAGAGAGAAATCATTTTCCTGTGAAACTGTAGGCATAAAAATGTTCTCTCTCTTGCTTAATATTACTTCTATATAGATGGAAAACATCTCTCTCTCTCTCTCTCTCTCTCTCTCTCTCTCACACACACACACATGCTGCATATTCATAAGAATTTTAACCCATTTCATAGCAAAATTCATCTGATTACTTTGCATCATAGAAACTTCATTACTCACCAATCACCTATAGTCACAAACCCACAAAACCATCATATATTATCCAATAACCCATTAACTTCACATACTATTCATAACCCATTTCACAACAAAATTCATCAGATCAAAACTCACCAATCACCTACACACACAAAAAAAACATCATATACTATCCAATAACCCATTAACTTCATAAATTATCCATAATCCATTTCCAAACAAAATTTCATCTGATTATTTTGCATCACGGAAACTTCATGACAACTCACCAATCACCATACAAACATGAACAAAAATGCACATTTTCAGACGCACAAATACCCACAAACAGTAACACATTTTATATCAACTAGCGGTGTTATATAACTTATTGACCAGTGAGAAAGATAGAACATTAAACCTTCCATTGCTAATATATATCTTTGTTTAAGCCTAGTAATTTTCTAATTGTTGCGCAAATCTAGAGATTGAACTAAACAAGAGACACAACTATACTATATCTGACCCTCAATAGGGCATTCCACTTACATGGTACAGATTTTGGATTATTGAAGATGTTACTGTGTTTTGAAGGAAAGAAAAGCATGGTGTTTTCCATTATCATGGGGCCACAATCTACATTACCATATCTACATTACCATATATCTAATGCATATGACACAACATACTTTGTATTCAAACTTCTTACCATAGACACACTCGGAAACGATGGGCACAGTCGAGTCAACATCCTCCGCATTAACCTCACTTCAGCTTCAAGGGCATCATAACGAATGCATTTCTCCTTCATTGCTTCTACTTGAGTAGACAACTCCATAACTCTTTGGTCGATTGTAATAGATGTTGGAGGTGGCGTACTGTCATCCATTGACCTTGCACGATTGCCAAAGGGGGTTGGACCAAAGCCTACCCCTCTAACATGGCCACCTCTCTCTGCACCGATAACCTGTCCAAATGCAACGTCAGGTTGCCAAAGTATGCCAGCCTCAATGTCGTTTCCCCGCAACTGTGGCCCCGTTGTCATAAGTTGTTCCATCTTTGCCTAGTACTCACAAATAAACAAGACAACATATTAGCAACGAGGGAAATAATACACATGCCAACATGAGTAATATGCTTTTACATATATAGAAGTTGGGTTGGAGTTATTATAAAAGAGGCTGTACAATTTTGTCTGGCACAATCAGCTTTTTCTGTGAGATTTGATCAAAAAAATCTTTATATGAAATGGTATGAATTGTGCAGCTATTAGTGTTAAAAATTTAAGTATAATTAGCGAGTTCACTAGAGCTCATTGTAAGAAGAGCTTGTCATAGCTTTTGAAATTGAGTGTGTCACATCTAAGATCGAGTGCTCCAGTTCTTGGTTTACTAGGGTAGTAGTAAATATGATTAGTTACTAATTTCTTAGAAATAGTAGTGGGTCTTTTTTTGATAATTAGAAATAGCAATGTCTTTGTTTTTAGAGAATGACCTTTATCTTCCAAGACAAGACAATGCTAGTGAGGATTAGTTAACAATACCTTCAGCTGCAATTTATTGTGAAATACATTAATTAAAAGCATGGAAACTGGTTGAACTCTTGAACCTCCATGTGAACTCAACTTCAAACTTTACAAGTAGAAAAATTGGATGAAAAATATGAGCTATGTGTGTGGATGGTTGGAAAATATGAAAAAATTTCTGGTTTCCCAACCATAAATTGGATGAAAAATTCAAAGGGTACCATATGGACAATTCCCAATTTTCTATGCCATATTTCAACTTTCTACAAATATTTGTGAGTGTGTTGTTTACTGCAATTTTAGGTTTGTTGGGGCAAAATATGGTCAAACTCATAGGTCCTAAAAGGACATGTCTTTATTCTTACTTTAATATCAGATGCAGGTTGGTTTAACTAAAAAATAATAATAATGTTATAAACAAAAGTTTCCTAACATTGAACAACCCTAATCTAATCTAATCTAATAATGCCAACAACCTAATCAAGGACAAGGTTGGGCAATGAGAAACCAGTCTCCCCTTTAATTAAAGTCCCTACCATGTGACGTTAATCAAAGAACTTCTTTCCAACTCAAAATACAATACATTCAAATTTAGAAGTATAATTTGTTACAAACTTACAATGTTACTCTTTTCCTTCCAATAAAGCATGCAGTCATTAGGAAAAACATGAATCTTCTCATAACCCAAACCCAAATCCGTAATTATCTTCTTAGCCTCGTAACAATCTTTTGGCAACTTAGCATCCGAAGGAAGTAAATCTTGCAAGACTTGAAGCAACAGAGTGAACGATTTGTTAGTCCAACCACAAAGAGTCTTTAAGTGGTACAAAACCACAATGGCTGAGAATATGCTAAATTACGTACACCCTTTGTATAAAGGTTTCTCCATATCTTGTATTCTGTGGTAAAACTTTTTTGCATCATCATTGGGACCTTCAACCGATTGTTGCACAGAAGGACCATCTGGACCTTGTTGTACACTAGGACCTTCGTCCATTGAATCCGGTGCCATATCATGCATGGGGTGTAAGTCATGCAGCATCCCATGGAAAGCGCCATATTGATCCAAAGTCTCATGCACACAACTACTTCATCATAAGCAATAAATGAGTGTTGGTAGTAAACTTCAGCATAGAGGGCCATTCAGAAGCTACAACTAACAAATGCCTAATTACCACCAGGTAAAAGGCAAAGGAAAGTGTAACTTCATAAGTGAAAGCATAGGGTGCCAACTAATCAAAACATCCACTTTGATCAGTAAAACTCAGAAATGCAGATAGTTACAGCTTGGCACATTTTCCTAATAACTTTCAGTAGCCAAAAAAATAAAAAGCCTTGTAAACCACTCGCACCCAAGTCTTTAAATTTTTAGTTATATTACTTATGTTTAAGTGTTAAAATTTTGTTTATAAGGCTAAACCTATTCAAAAAGCATGTCCCGTCATTGAAAACCAAACCAGTCATCATAATCTATAGCTCATTCCATGTCAGATTTTAAATAATAAAAACCATATTAGACAATGTATTCTGCTCTAGCATGTTATACGTTGATAATATGTCATTCTCGATACAGATCCATCCTTTACTTACCATTTGAATTATATTGCTATGACATACTCTAGCTCAAAAACCCAAAACACACTCTTTCAACAAAGATCTACCTACTCAACCATTCATTTCAACAAAAATTACTCCCACAAATAACCAAAATAAGTACCCAAACAAACAGAAACTCATTCACACAAAGTAAATCATGAAAATGACTTAAAATCAAAACCTATCTCCAACTTCACCTGAAATTAAAAATACCCAAGTGGGCAACACCAAAACACTCACAATTCAAGTAACAACAAAAGACACAAAATGATTCCTTTTCTTCGAATACAGTAACCAACACTCCCAAGTTAAAGAATTTTTTTTTTAAACCAACAACTATAACCATGTATTACAACTAATCAGTCATCTCATAGAACATTCAGCTTAAAGCAATATCAAAATTAAATGACCATATGTCTCTTTGGATCAAAACAATCATTCCTCTATCACTATCACTATCACTATCACTATCACTATCACTATCACAGACACAAACACAGAGAAATCAGATTCAAACACATTCCAGTTCCCACATTTACCTAGAAAGACCAACAACAATTGAATCAAATTTAGTATATAACAACGTATACCCAGATGAGAAAATTAACAAATAATTGGAAAGAGGCATTAGAAAGAAAGAATGACTTACACTGTCAAAGTTAAAAATTTTAAGCCTAACACTGAAAGAGAGATTCAAATCTGCAGAACCCAGAAAACGGTTATTCATTAGAACCAAACCAATTCAAATTTATAGAGGGGAAAAAAAACCCCCGCAAACGTTATTTCCAAAAAAGTTTAAAATTTCAGATTAAAAACAAACAATAGTAAATTAATTTAATGAAAAAGAAATCACAAAAAAAAAATGGCAACTGTACCAACTGAATGAAAAGACAGTGATGTGGCAATGGGAGTGGAGCAATAGAAGATCATTAAACATTATCCAATTGCTTTTTATGTTCTGAATGAGTCCGCTATATATGACCCACCTAATTAAGTTCACTTTCAAGTTTCAATAGCAAGAAAGTTTCTTTCTTTTATGTTTTTTAGTTTATCCTTTTGTTTGGGATTGGACTGATAAGGAGTTGATTGTAGTACAAAAATTAAATGGGAAAAAGACAAGCTTTCAATTAAATGGGAAAAATTGGTGGCTCGGAAAATCAGTGACACAAAAACTGAAACAATGAAAACCAGAAATTAAGGCCAAGGCTGTCCTCCTTCCCTCTCTCCTAAAGCAGTGAGGGTGAGAGTTAAAAGTGAGAAAGGACAAAATGGAAAGAAAAAAAAGTGCTAAATAATGAAATGGCTGGAAGCTATACCTTCAGGGGTGTGTCAGGCGACTGAGGGAGGGAAGGAGTCCGAGGATGGCCGCGGTGGCTGTGTTGCTGGAGGTGGTGGTGTCGACGGTGGTGGTCAGGTGGTGAGGGAGAGTGAGAAAGGGAGTGAGGGAGAATGAGGTAGAGAGCGTTTGATTTGAGTGAAAGAGTAAAAAGACCCCAATTTTTAACTAAGTGATTTGGTGGGAACCGAAGAGTTTTAGAGGGAATTCAGAATTTTTGTTGTGACAACATTTTGACCTATTGTGACAACATTCAAAATTTTAAAGCTGCTGCAATAAAGAAAGAGTAGGCTTGGAGTTATTATGACGGGAATATAACTTGTTGTGGCGAAAATTAAGGCCGCCTTAATAGCTCTTTAAGGAATTTTTCAATAAAATAATATTTAATACTTCAAATTTATAAAATATAATTTAATAATTAAAAAATTATAATTTAATCCTAAAAATTAACAAATATATAATTTAATTTATTCAAATTACTAAAATGCAATTTAATACTACAATTGCCGATAAAATATAATTTAGTAATTAATAACAATATAATCAATACTTCCAATTAAGTAAATATATTTTAATGCTACAAATTAATTGAGTATAATTTAATATAATTGAGTATAACAATATAATTTCCTCCAATTTTGGTGTTTTCTTAGGAAATATAATGTACTCAATTAGGGAGAGGGGGAAATATAATGTACTCAATTGAGTACAATACCCTTGAATCCTAAGAAAACACTAAAATTGGAGAAAACACCACACTTAGGGGCCATGGTTTATTGGTGGTCACTTCCTCTCCATACGGCCTTGGGAACCTGATTTCAAACCGACCTTGGCAAATGTTTCATCAATTGCAGTTTGGATTAGACTGAACGAGCTGCCGATAGAGTATTACAATGCTGAAGCACTATATCTGATTGGGAAAGCCATCGGGAATGTTTTAAGGGTGGACACTCATACCGCGGCGGAGGCTAGAGGACGGTTCGCTAGGCTGTGTATTCAAGTCGACGTAACAAAGCCTCTAGTCACAGCTATTAGGATTGGAAAGCTTGAGCAACCAATGTGCTATGAAGGCATACAGAAGCTGTGTTTCGATTGTGGAAGAATGGGACATAAGCGAGAAAATTGTCCATACTCAATCAGCCACGATGTGATGTCAAAGGAGACGGCGGGTATGGAGCCGGCGAAGGACAATACTCGGTCATGCAATTCTTGTGGGGCATATGCTGACAAGGGAGAGGTAGGGTCCAACGAGATCGTGCCTGAAACTACACAGGAAAACGTGGAGGAGAGTGTGCATGATAGTACGTATGGTTTGTGGATTGTGATGTTGCGTAAGATGGGTGGAGCTAGGAATCAAAGGACCAACAGGGGACCACTTGGTCATGAGAATGTGCAAGTAAGGTACCCACACCGAAGTTTTATGGGAGCTCTTTGGGCCAGTGAAGGGCCTACAAGGGGTGATCCATCCGCTGGGCCTTCGAGGGAGACTAAAAGAAAAGTTTCTCCATCGAAAGCAATGGATAGGGCCAGGGTGCCTTTAGCATCACAAATGTAGATGGGTTTAAAGAATTAAGGGGCATAAGACTATCGGGCTTAAGCCTAAAACCTGCTGAGATTGTGAAAACGGACACAAAGCTAGAGCAGGCCAATTCGGTCACTAAGCCCAACCCGCAAGGTTCAGTCAAGGGAAAAAAAGCCCTGGCTCGATCTAGGGCAACCTTTAATGTGTCTGGTAGTTTTGTGGGTTCTTCTACACACCAAGTCGTCAACAAGTCCCTCCTCTTCAACTCCTTGTCTAACCATGCCTTTACCAATGGGAGTTCAGAGCAGGGAACTACTGCTAAGGCTCAATCTACAATTAGTGAAGGGTCAAATATGGGTAACCAAGGTAGTGGTAACAGTGGTGGAGAGGCCAGAAGTAGTGCTTGCCAAAATCTGTGCGTTCCCGAACCTAGTTTGGGGCTGGTCTGATCTCATGATGTAGAGCGTATGGAGGATGATTGTATTGGTGACCAAAGTAAGTGCGAAGAAGGGCAGTCTCCTACGTTTGGTATTTGCGTGGAAGGGAATGAGCAATCCATGGAGGGAACGGGTTCGATGCTTAGTTTGGGAAGCCATACTACTACTGAGTGTGACTCCAAATAAAAACCAGAAGCTACTGGGATGGATATTGAGGGTGGAGGAGGAGCCTCTACTTCATGTTGATGATTGCCTCTCCCCTGCCCAATTTGTTCCTCATGAATATTATTGCTTGGAATTGTAGAGGTGCGATGAAGCCTGCTTTTAAAAGGCATATTAGAGAGTTGGTCCGCTTTCATGACCCAGCTGTTTTATTAGTGATGGAGACTCGGATTGGGGGAAATAGGGCGAAGGAGATTACAGATGATTTGCCTTTTGATGGTGCTATACACACTGACACCATTGGTTATGCGGGTGGTCTTTGGTTGCTGTGGAATGAAGATAGGGTGGAGATCACCCAACTAGCAAAAACAGAACAAGAAATTCATGTGGTTGTTAAGGTACGATCCTCTAACCTTAACTGGTTATTAATTGCAATTTATGCAAGTCCCAGGTGTGCTGAAAGACAGGTTCTTTGGAATAATCTTATGAAAATGGCTGACCTTCATGATATGTCATGGGTAATGGCGGGTGATTTTAATGAGCCACTGATGGGGGGTGATAAATTTGGAGGAAGGGGGGTGAGTGTTAATAGAGCTCTTCAGTTTAAGGAGTGTTTGGATGCTTGTAGTATGATTGACATAGGTTTTTTGGGTCCACGGTTTACCTGGACTAATAGAAGGGAAATTCAGGCTCTTATTCAGGAGATGATAGACAGATTTTTTGTAAATTCCCAATGGTGTCTGATGTACCTTGAGGCTCGAGTTGTTCACCTCACGAGGTGCCATTCCGATCACTGTCCTATTCTGATGGAATTGCAGCCGAGACTTCATGAGAACAAGAGGAAATTATTTAAGTTTCAATCTTGTTGGCTATCTGATTGCAATTTTCCTACCATTGTTTCTCAGGCTTGGAGGTAGAGCTCAGGTTTAGGGCAGGCTATTGAGACTTTTACTAGAGAGGCTACCAGGTGGAATAAGGAGCATTTTGGAAACATTTTTGTTAGGAAAAGGACCATTATGACAAGATTAAATGGCATTCAGAGAGCTTTGTTGGCGAAACCTTCGGTTTTCCTCCTTAACCTTGAAAACAACCTCCTTAGGGACCTTGATACTATACTGAATCAAGAAGAGGAGCTATGGGCGTTAAAATCTAGATTTAATTGGATGATTCAAGGGGATAGGAATACAACTTTCTATCATGTCTCTACCTTGGTGAGGAGAAAAATGAAAAAGATTTTGGCGATTAAAGACTCAGTGGGTGAGTGGATTAATCAGGAAGAGGATGTCAAAGATTATGTGAAGAATGGGTATAGTGATATTTATACTTCTTCCTTCTCTAGTGTTTCTCTCCTTCCTCCTAGGATTTCTCCTTAGCAAGCTAGGCTTTCAAAGGAGGAACAATGTAGTATTAGTGGTGAGGTGTCAGAGGAGGAAATAAAGGCAGCATTGTGGTCTCTGAAAGCATTTAAGGCTCTTGGGCTGGATTGTTTACATGCTGGTTTCTTTCAAAGATTTTTGCTTATTGTGGGTAGCTCAGTTATTAATGAGGTCAAAAAGTATTTGCTGATAGAAGAGTTCCGGATTACCTTAATACTACTCATATTGCTCTTATTCCGAAGATTCAAGGTCCGGAAACGCTCAGCAACTATAGACCCATCAACCTGTGTAACACGGTGTATAAAATTGTGTCAAAGATTATTGTTGCCAGGTTGAGACCGTATCTGGATAAGCTCATTTCCCCTTACCAATCAGCTTTTGCCCCATATAGAAAGGGCATTGATAATGCCATAATAGCTCAGGAGGTCATCCATTCCCTCAGCAAAAAAAAGGGGAAAGTTGGTTATATGGCTTTGAAGATTGATCTTGAGAAGGTGTATGATAAATTGGAGTGGAGTTTCATTCGTGATATGCTTATAAGAGTGAACATGCCTTCTGATTTGATTGATATTATTATGAGTTGTGTGACAATGGTTTCCACTTCGATTGTTTTTAATGGGGAAGCGTTGGATCCGATTTACCCATCAAGAGGGTTAAGGCAAGGGGATCCTCTTTCAACTTATCTCTTCATTTTATGCATTGATTTTCTTGGGAAACTCATTAAGGAGAAATGTAATGCTAAGCTTTGGAGTTCGATTAAAGTCTCACATAGAGGCCCCTCAGTCTCCCATTTGATGTTTGCGGATGATTTGGTTTTTTTTGCCAAAGCAGACGGTGTCAATTGCTGTGCCATCAGAGAAGTGCTGGATGAGTTTTGCAAGATGTCAGGGTAAACAGTCAGTGAAGCTAAGTCAAGGGTGTTTTTCTTCCCCAATGTTGATATGGATGATAGGGAACCATTTTGTGATATCCTTGGTTTTGCATCCACTCCCTGCCTTGGAAAGTACTTGGGCATTCCCATTAGACATCCAGGCATGTCGTCCCAAGAGTATAATTTTATTCTAGATAGAGTGAATCAGAAATTAGCGGGTTGGAAAGCAAATTTGCTCTCCTTGGCGGGTTGTGCAGTCCTAATTCAAGCTTCCTCAGCGGCGATCCCTTCCTATGTAATGCAGTGTGCTTCTCTTCCGG